>NW_024609868.1:14502064-14614086 GCF_016920785.2 Ixodes scapularis | reverse complement strand
TTAGGACTCGATCGAGTGGCGCGTGGTAGGTGCCACTCTCCCGCCGGAAGAAAGTCGTGTAGCTAGAGGTCCACTTTGTGATGGACTCCACGAAATGTCAGGTGATAGCCCGTTGTTCTCGTCCGAAGTAAGTAGTAGTATAGGACCTCACGTGGAACTTTGGAAAGCTTGCTTGCATCCACACCTTTGCATCATCCAGTAGAAATGTGTAAAATCCCCGACGACCCAGTAGGTTTCTTGGTTTTTAATATCGCAGGTTCCCTTTTGCGTGGTGTTCTGGCAGCTTCGCGCGGACAAAGTCGCCTGGCTGAAAGGCCGGCATATACGTGCAGCCCACTTGTCGTTCACGCACGTCTTGTGAGGTCATACCTCGGGCAAACCTCACTCATGAGGGCCCTCACTCACCCTCACTCACCCTCATCTTCACAGGTGAGGTGAGGGTGAGTAAGTTTCTGAACCAGGAAAATTCATGAGTGTGAGGGTGAGTGAGGGCCGTGAGGGGCTGTGAGGGCGGTGAGGGCCGTGAGGGCTGTGAGGGCGGTGAGGGCCGTGAGGGCCGTGAGGGCGGGTGAGGGCCGTGAGGGCCGTGAGGGCCATGAGGGCCGTGAGGGCGGTGAGGGCGGTGAGGGCGGTAAGGGGTATGAGGGCCGTGAGGGCCATGAGTGCGTGAGTGGTGTGAGGGGGAGTGCGTGAGGGGTGTGAGGGCCATGATGTGCGTGAGGGCGGTGAGTGGCGTGAGAGGCGGTGAGGGCCGTGAGGGCCGTGAGGGGCGGTGAGTGCATGAGGTGTGTGAGGGCCATGAGTGCGTGAGGCCCCCTTCAGATCGAGCATCTTTCTCAGCAATTTTGGTGTTAAGGGCGGGTTGTTCTCTAGCTTTCCCTAGATCGACACGAATTGCTGAGATCGGGTCCGGCTCGAAATAAGCAAGCAACTCGGAGCGATTCGAATACGTTTGAAGCGGCTGCATCCAATCAGGGACGCAAAATTTTCACGTGATAACTCGTGCCGGTGATGATGACACCGAAAGACTTGGTTCTGGTTTGAAATCGATCGTTTTTTTTGGAAATAAACTGTTTCCGAAAGGTGCATTAGTATTCTTAACAAGGTTTAAATGCATAAAAACACGTTTATTACGCGTAATTGTGTCTAAATAGTGCAGTTAAATTAAAATTTTATGATGACGATGGCAAATTGCAGCAATTGGTTGCTGCGTGTGATCGCGGGTGGCCCGTGTTGCTGGTGTTGCGACGTAAAGTGTCTGGGCGAAATTGCCCCATCTGAAGCTGGCCTGAGCGGCGTGAGGGACATGAGTGCGTGAGGGGCGTGAGGGGTGTGAGGGCCGTAAGGGCGGTGAGGGGCGTGAGGGCGGTGAGTGGCGTGAGGGCGGTAAGTGGCGCGATGAGTGGCGTGAGGGCCGTGAGGGCCGTGAGGGTGGCGAGGGCCGTGAGGGCGGTGAGTGGCGTGAGGGCTATGAGTGCGTGAGGGCCGTGAGGGCGGTGAGGGCCGTGAGGGCCGTGAGGGCGGTGAGAACGGCGAGGGCCGTAAGGGCGGTGAGGGTCGTGAGGGCGGTGAGTGGCGTGAGGGCGGTGAGGGCCGTGAGGGTGGTGAGGGCCGTGAGGGCGGTGAGTGGCGTGAGGGCTATGAGTGCGTGAGGGCCGTGAGGGCGGTGAGGGCCGTGAGGGCAGTGAGGGCCGTGAGGGCGGTGAGTGGCGTGAGGGCGGTGAGTGGCGTGAGGGCCATGAGTGAGTGAGGGGCGTGAGGGCCGTGAGGGCGGTGAGTGCGTGAGGGCCTTGAGGTTAGGTGAGGGTGAGTGAAGGGCTGAAGGTGAGTGTGACGGTGAGGGTGAGGGTGCGTGAGGGGCTGAAGGTGAGTGTAGCTGTGAGGGTGAGGGTGAGTGAGGGGTTTAGGTGAGTGTGACTGTGAGGGTGAGGGAGGGCGACCTAAAATGCCGACCTCTGTGTGAGGTACGCTGTCGCTTCTTAATGCGCTCTCTCAACTGGCCCATTGCGGCTGTTGGGTCTGTGAAGAAGTATTCTGGTGGCCCTCCGGCAATGTTCAGTTTCGTTCGGTGGTGCCGATTGTGCAACAGAAAAGCCGGTAAAACACCGGTGGCTGAGTGTGGCGTTTCACGGTAGACAACAATGTACTCTGTATGCGCCTCCTCAAGGTTTCGCTATTCAAGAAGGTTCAGCTGAATGAAACCTTCCAGAACTCCGTTAAATCATTCGATCATGTCGTTCGACTGTGAATAGTATACAGATAAAAAAAACTGTGACGAATGCCACTGTCTCGTATGAAGTCTTCAAATGCTGCCGATGCAAATTGGCTTCCGTGATCAGAGACGACCTCAGTCAGATAGCCTTCACGGCTGAAAAGAGTTGGCAGAAAAATCGCCACTATGTCAGAATTTGCTGTACCGGCAAAAGCAATTTCCGTCCAACAGCTGTAGTAGTCTATGATTGTGACAACACAGCGATGTCGCCGTGGCGCTCTTTCAATTGGTCCAACACTGTTAATAAATAACCAGCTTCTCTCAAGGATGCGCAGGAAGTGGTATTGGATATAGAGGAGCAGAAAAGTCTTTGCAGACGTGAATGGTGTTTGGCAGGTCAGGCAAACCACGGACAGCATGTTCCAGAGCAGCGGTACTGGTGGCAATCTAGCCATAGATGCTGCTGTGGTTAGCTATAGCCATGAATGCAACATTCATGGACCATGGCTAGCTAGCCACCACTACCACTGCCCCAGTCATTACTTGGCGGACTATTCCCAAATGTGAATCATGTGCCAGAGAGATGATCTTAGAAGTCATTGAAGGAAGAACTACAATCCGTTCTCCACTTACAAGTAATCCATCAACCTCTGACATCTCTGATCTCACTTGATGGCATGGTAAGACGTTGGTACCTAGCTTTGCTCTTTGAGGGACACGTCGTAGCAACGAAGTGCTTCACTTTCTGAAGTACTGAATCTGCGGAACTCGCAGTTTTCCGAAATGGCTTGTTCGTTTATGACAGAATCAACTTCTTCATCTAATGTGTCGGGTGGCTCAGTAGATAATGGCAGTCGGAAAAGCGCATCTGTGATGACGCCGTCCTCACCTCTCTCGCAGCTCACAAGCAGGAGCGGATTTATAGATTAGGCTGGGGGGGAACGGGGGGCAGGGGGTATTCTGCAAGAAGATGACATCTTAGGTTAAACGTTGCCCACATCTGTTTTGTTGACCTAATATTTCTTATGCCACCAAACACTAATTTGTTCCTAAAAGTTTAGGGCTCCAATCCACGCTGTGAAGGTGGTTGGCCAGCGAAGCTGAGGTATCACCTGCAACGATTGCCCACTGCACTATACCAAATGCCGTCGCTGGTCGCAGCACGCCGCCGCTGGTCGTACTGTCGTTTGTTTTCCTTTGCCACTCCTTGTATTCATGCTGCTCCCCGGGAGATCCTAACTATGCGTGGCCTGCAGCAACAATGAAATCAGTTGCTATACTCCGTTTCATCTTACGTTCAAGCGCAGCGGATGTTACGAGCCATCGGAGCCAATCCAAGGCCGTGTGAGTGTCACTGTACCTTATAGAGGGGGTACAGCGACGTGCGGAAAGCGTATCATGGGCTACGTCCACAGAACAGGATTGGCTATAGGATAGGTCGTAGCGTCCGCTGCGTCCGGACGTAAGGTGAAACGGAGTATAGGCGGCGGGTTCTTTTATATATGAAAGGCTAGTGACATCACTCCCCACGTCGCAAGCTGCCGTCTCCACGGCAGTGCGCGCAACACTAATCTTTACCGGGAAACGTATGCGGTAAGCGCTGCTTCCTATTGCTATCAGGAGAGCCTTATTATAAATTATCTGGCTCAGATGCTTGTTTTGTGCTTTTTCTTTATTGAAACTAATGCTGTGCTGTATGTTGTATGCGTGATATGTGCATTTTCGCTTAATCGCCCAAGGGCTTTTTTTTTCCGTGAGGACGCCGACACGACAAAATCCGACCAACAGTCATATACAGCTTCGCTCTAAAGCGCTCATATTGGTACACGTCTGTTGTCGTAGCATACCTTGACGTGAACGCTGCTGCGGCAGTGAGTGTAGTAGTGGAGGCAGTAGGGACTTCAGGCAACATGAAGGCCTTCGGTTACTAAATCATATAACAGCAATGCTTTCTTCCGCTTCGGCGTAAGTGAAATTTCATCGACACAGTAAAGATCATTTTCGAACATGCGTCACCATTGGTCCCATAGAACCGAGGGTCTTCAGGGCCGTTTAGTGGAAGAAGGGAGCGGTGCATGCGCACTGAGGCTGCGCTGCGTGGCTCGTTTTGCGCTGTAAAGCCAGTGAAGACGAATCCCATTTTTGTTGCCAAATGTGGCCTTTCAGAACCCGTATGAAAATGTCAGATACGGCTAGGCCGGAATGCAAAATGCCGGTTCTGCCTGGATCTGAAACTGGGTTACCACTTCGTATCCCGCCTCGAACCGCGCAGTTCCAGACGGGATACAAACTGGTGCCCCGATTTCAGACCCAGGTGGTGCGCCGCCGGAATTCCCGCTGCGCTCACCACTGGACTCTACAAAGGTATTTCGCGCGATGCCCTTAGCCGTTACAAGCGAGAGATCATCGCGATTTCAGACCCAGGCGGAACAGCCTGGGTCTGAAATCGGTGGCGCACACGGTCGTCCAGGCGTCGTCACCAAACACGGCGCACAGAACACACACACAGCACGCACAAGCACTGTATCAAGTGTTGAGCGCATCGGAGAGTTCCGGCGGGTAAGCGGTATCCGAGTTGTTCAAGTATTGTCACCGAGCACACCAGCGCCAAGCTTACCCAGACGCCGAGCCAAAGTGCAATGGGTCGCCAGCTTCATACTATATAAAGATTCAAAGCCGAGGTCAGGGGTATCCATCCAAGGAAAACGATGGGCGCGTCAGTATCCGTGAGCCCGCAGCGCGAACGTCGCCGCCGGGCGAGCGCCGGCCGACAGTTCGACGAGAGCGGAGAAGCGAAACTCTCGGAGCGCTGCCGCCGACTGAGACAGACAAAGCGAGTCGCAGGCTTGGAGAACGCCCGCTCGCAACGCCTACGTAGCGGATGCGCGTGTCCCTAACACGTGACCTGCGAGAGACCGCGTGGAAAAGAACGGGAGTTCCCCGCCGACCCCCCCCCCCCCCCCCCCCCCCCCCACTTCCCCCTTCCTCCTCCAGTCACGCATGTGCGCGCCCGCTGACTGGGAGCAAACCCTACTGGAACCAACAGGAACGGATCAATCCACCCATCACCGTGCGGTTCCAGTGCGTTTCGTCTCACTGGATCCGACTGGTTACAACCAGAGCCGAGCGGTACCAGGTCGGATCTGCGCGGATCTGAGCTGTCGACAAGTTTCGAACCGCGCGGCTCCGTGCGGATCCGGACTGGAACCGCTCCGATCTGACATTTTCGCACGGGAATGCAAACGAAAAGAACGCGAGGGGAGTTGTGTTTCATCGTCTTCTTTACTGCCTCACTTTACTTCTTTCTTAACTTCAGAAACACCTTATTTCTTGAGTATAAGACCCTTTTCATTGCAAACGCCACGAGGTAGTGCCCCAGTCTTTGACGTCCAGGAGTACTTCCGGTTCATAAAAAGAATGAGCAAAGCCCACCTGACACTGCTGCTTGAAATATTAATGAAACGTTTAACCACCAATCCTCCAGGTGAACGCCAAAAGAACGAGGAAGTGAGCTAGAGATCTGTTAATTTTTTGTACAATATTCTTGTAAACCAACTTGCCTCCTCCAAGATCGTTAAATTGTACAGCCGAAGACCCTCGTTAAATCTCCAATTTTGTTGTTCGTGTAACATTTATGCTTTCTAGCACTGGTGACATAAGCAAGCTCGTAAGGTTTGCAAAGACGGAGCGACCTGGGTAGCTAAACTCGTCGAGCACAACTTTGTGTCCGAAAGTTGCGGAACGCGCTAATTGGACTTTCGCGACGCTGACGTCAAGCCGAGCTAGGTGTCAATCATCCAAGCTCTCTCGGTGCTCAAATTCCAGCGAGAATGTAAAACACAAAGTCGTAGCGAGCTCCATCGAAGCGCGTGCGAGCAACACCGTGGTGCCAGCCGATTGAACGGCTGCACTGATGACGTCCCGCCCGAGTGTCCCTACATCCCTACGCCGCGTTAGAGTCAATGGTGCATAGATTGTACCTAGGCGGCCGGTAAATACTCTGAACTTTGTCCTCGCAAGATCGTCGTTTGTGGAAGTTATTGGTGACGACAAAGTGACGTTTCACAACTTTGGGAAGGAGTTATTTGAGGCCAAAATCTTCGCTTCGGAATCGAGGCGAAGATTGAACTTTGTGATGTTATGGAGCCGTGCGCGGTGTACGCGGGCGGCTTTATAGAGCTCATCTTCCGCCACTGTCAACAACGCCACCGGGGTCACCCACAGGCGGTTTGTGTAGAGACGTCGGTAATGTCTGAGAGATGAAGGGAAACGGAGGATAAGAAAAAAAAAAAAGCCGAAGAAAGGGAAATAAAAAAAATTAAAGACGTTTACAAATCTTTGCAATGTGAAATTAGAGCTCAACTCTTGAGGGGGAATAAGGGAGGGTACGGAGAGGAGGGTATACCCCTCCTCCTCCCCTCTTCCTCTCCTCCCCTCCTCCTCCCATTCAGTTTCTCCGCTAAATTTAGCAAGGAAACGGACATTTTTTTTATTGATTTATTCATATTACCCCTAAAGGCCCTCGTGAGAGGGTATTACATAGGGGGGAATGAATTGGCGTTGAAGTCTCGTACATGGGAAATGAATTGGTGTTGAGGTCATGTGACGTCAATTTCGCGCTAAATTTAGCGGGCCGGTTACGCCGACGGCGACGCCCACGCCACGAAACCGGGAAACGGGCGCCGAAGAGCTGCGCTCTAAAGAAAGAATGAAGGTACGACCAACACACAAACACACACACACACACACACACACACACACAAACAAATAGGAGTCTCAAAAAGGGCCGTAGAAATTGTTCGGGAGAGAGAGAGGAGGTGATGGTGGTGAAGAATGGGGATATTCCTTTCCCCGAATATTGTATTATAACTCTCTGGAATGCTATGGTGGTTCGGGGCTGGGGCGATACCCCCCGCTTCCACCCTTATGCCCCTTGCCCCCTCTTTCGACGCAACTGGGGGAGGGGGCTGAATCCCCCCCTCCCCATCCTCCTGTTTCGACGACCCTGCTTAGAGGTGTTCCAATGAGCAATGACGAGGAACAGCACAGCCTGCAATTTTCGAAATAACGGTTCAAGAGATTCTGGAATTAAAACGGCTCGCGTTCCATGAACTGAAGAGTGGCCATGACAGACTTTCAAGCGAAAGACTCGTGCCAGGTCACGTATATAGTGTGCGGGCGCGTTCAGTGACGTCATTTTATAGTTGATACTTTTGACGATGGAGTCAGGATTATCAGTTGTGAACGGCAAATTTGATGGTGCGCGTTCAAATCGACGATGTCAAGTTTAGTGTTTTTGTGTTCTGGAAGCATAACCGCCAATATTGACAACCTGACATTACTTTAATTTCCTTATTTTCGTTGATAAACATACTTAATCCCAAACTTACTGATCTTCGAATGTCTACCATAAATTGATTTTATCCCGCCGATGAAGGGACAACTGCCCGGAGGCGAAATTCGCCCGAAAGTGGACAACGGTAGTCGGCTGGTTGTGGCCTAGCCACGTCGGGCTACACTTTGGCCAGATGATAAATCAAAAGAACGGCAGGGACGCTTCTAGTAAATTCTGCTTTATCGGTGGAAATAAGAACGATACCAGACTATCAACTTCGACCGTGTTGATTTTAAAATGCGATTCCCAAGCATTCATCGTGCTTTTTAGAGACCATCAAACATGACGGTCGCAGCTGATAATCTTTGTTGTGACGTCACACGTATGAGCCACGGTCGTCTCCGCGCGCTTTCCTAGTGCTGCTCTTGTTGGGTGCCTAGGGAGGCGTAGGGATTTTTCGTCCCCTCAACAAAAAACGTCACGAAGACAGACGGATCTGTGCGTTTGTGAGAAAAGAAAACTTCGCAGCAATCTTTCGGCTCCTCCCCCCACTATGTCATAACACAAAGAATACTTTTGTTGACGAGTTTAGCGACCCTGAAGTCATTTGGGATGCAAGCGGCAGTTCATGTGGCCATAGCCATGTGCGCGACTGCTGAGCTCGTGCTGACGACGAGCTTCTACAGTTCTTTTGCAGCGCGCTTTCCACACCATCAAGATTACATGCCTAGCAGCTTAGTAGCGTGAGCTCGTTCTGAGCATCCGCTCAAAACATCGCCCTCAAATATGGCGTCAAGTGAATACCCGCTATATCTTGTAATTTGTCGAACTGGAACAGCGAAACTGATTGATCATTGAGCAGGCAGACCATTGAATGTACACGTCTCCATTTCCCCTTCACTTCCCACTTTATGCAGAAGGATATGAAGACACAACCCAGCCTTGATACCGACACATTCGTCTGCACTTTTTGTGAGTATACAAAGCACTGAAGCATGCATGCGTAGTATACGCACCACGCAGACGGTTCGCTCATGCCTAGTCACAGGCTTACCATGGTTTTACCCGAATCTTGCATGAAAATTATCTCTAATTTAAGAAACAAAATGGAAAGATTTCAGTTGAGGTCTCAATACTTCATTATCCCGATATTTTCAAAAGGCTGAACAACCTCAATCACAAAAACAATAGCATAGTGCAGCTATGTTTTATCAAAGATTTATATCCCGAGGTCGCCCGGTGCAGCCGCTACTATTTCAAAGATTTCCGGCAGCAGCTACAATAAAAAATATACAGGGATTTAAAAATTAATTTACTCAACCTCACGAAAATTAAGCCCACTCAATTAGTACAAAAAATCTTCAATTGGTTTATTAACAGCTTTTAAATTGTGGCCAGTCACAGAGGAATCACAAGTCCTGGCTTCGTTAGACTGTGAAACCTAGATTTTTCAGTCACATAAAATTCCTGCTTCACTGTAATGGAGCAGGCTCTCAGTATCAATCCGCGCCTGCAGAAACGATCTATAAAGCTCCGAACAATTCAGAGTGTAATGGGCAGGTACGTGCATGACGGACACCCCATTAAAACGCCACGTGTCTCGGCAATATTGATTTCCGACGTGCTTTGCAGTGGCGACTTTGGTGGGTTGCCTCCTGGTGTTGTCTTCAGAGGCGCACGGCGACCAAAGCCTGGTTGGAGCTCACAGAATGATCTCGAATACTGGGCGGACGACTCACAAAAGAGCACGTCGGATGGACCTCGCGCAAAGCATATTTCTAGCCAGCGAGGCCGTCAAGGTACATTTCTGAAGTCTACATAGCGTTTTCGTGTACAGTTTGACTTCTTCCACATGTGTGCTGTTTAGTTACAAAGGCTATTGATAGTTGATTTGGCCTCTACGTGCGTTTCCCCTCCGCCTATAGTATAATATCAGGCAGACAAAATATACGACAATAAGGGAACTTGAAATTCTCTGGTAGTCAGCTCGAAGAAATTCGGATTTCACGCTGTTTTGAAATACTAAATTTGGTTTCGCTTCTTTGATGTAGTAGGTTATCAATATGTCGCAAGAGCAATCTTGCAAGTATAAATCATTCAATCGTTTTTTTTTTCCCGCTATCACTGGTTACTTATAATTTTGTTTTGTAGAGATACATTCTGAAATCGGGGAATCTAGAAAAAGAAAAACAGAATGGCATATCTTTATTGACGCTATTTCTTTGAAAAAGAAGTAATATTCTGGAGGACCGCTTGTTTACGGGACAGTGTTTTACTCTGCACATGCAGTACCTATAAAATGAAAGAAAATGACATGCACCATATATTTTCAAGGTAACGTTGATGAAAGTCGGCCTCCGTGTGGGCCGATTCAGATGTCTCTGCAGCCCTGAACTCGAAGTTCTGGAAGGAATGTTTGTCGCTGCTACGCACACTCTAAAACGATTTTTTTTAAATTTCAATTTGCTTACAGTTTGCGAACGTGCACCTGGCAAATGAAATGTGGGAGAACTCTTCTCGAGTACCTCTGGATGTATTACTGGCTTCTGGCACTTCGTTTGCGGACAACAATGTTAAAAATTTATTCCTCGAGGTGCGTCATTTCACACGTAATAAATATCACGGACTCTTTCCATTTTGTGATGTAAATTTAAGGATCATACAAAACTATGAGAATATAACAATTCTTAAGTAGTAGTGTGCCACGTGTAATGATTGTTTTAGTGTGAAGATTGTATCGTTTTCTTCGATGACGGATCACAAGAGCTATTGTTTGTTTTCGACAACTACTAAGCTTCCTAGTAATTAAACCTCAAATGCTTATATTTTCACGGGAGAAAGTGATTAGTCACCGTGCTTACGCGAGCCTCAGGCAAACCTGGTTATCAACCGAGTTTTTAACTGTCAGGCAGCGCCGTCAGAAGTCTCTTCGTGGAACTGTAGTCTTTTGCGCGTTCGCTATTACCAACTAAACCAATGATGCACAATGAACGCAGTTTAATCTTACGTTATTTTGTTTGTTTTTTTGTGCGTGATTGATAGCAAACTTTTAAAGACGACGATCGCCATGACGATGCACTTTTGGCGCTGCTCGATTGATCCATCGAATTGTGGCATTGACAAGTGGTCGGACTTGATGTTGATGTGAAAAAGGAGTCTGGTCTGCTGGAATCTGTGTGTGCATGCAGGACAAACTTTCTTATCAAAATTCAGTGTTCCGCTCGAACTTTCGCGCTCGCATGAATAGACAGGCTCATATGTCGAGATCGAATTCACCGCATCGCGTGCTCTTTTTCATTCGTTCTAGGAATTGAACTGGATAGTGTCCAAACGTCAAAACGACACTGCCTGCTACCCGGGCCTGGGTTGCTTCAGACGAAGTACCAGGCTTGTGCACCCAATAGGGCTTCCGGATGCGCCAGAGTTTATCAACACTCTTTTCTGGCTTTACTCCCGAATCAACCTGGGCTGCCCACAGTTGCTTGACTACAGAACAGTGTCTGGGTTTCGTCTGCTCAAGCAGTTTGCGACACCCAAGGACCTCGTGATTTTGATTCACGGGTTTGGACAGCATTCCCAGAAACCCTGGGTCACGGAGGTCAAGGACGCTCTTCTACGTCAGGTATACCCTTTCTTCTGAATCAAGCGGGGCGATAGAGCGGAAACGTAAACTGAAGTTAGGATTGAAGTAACCTCACTTAGAAATCGGCAATGTATGTGTCAAGTATTGTAAAGAGGCAATAATGTTTGACAATTCCTAGAACACGTTCTGGGGGTATGTTTTTGTTATTTGCGTCTGCGCTCTGTTTTATATTCATATTTTAATATGAAAATATCCTCCGCAAAAGGCGAAAAGTGAAACAGGTGCACAAACCTCTCTGTATACAGGGTGCGACCATAAGGACTATCACATTTGGCACACCTTGCAAAATTCAAACTCCTAACGTACATACCTGAAATTGGCCACATGAACGTAGTTTCGGCAAAATTTTTATTTCTATTTTTTTCTTTTAGAGCTCAAGTCTGAGGTGTTAAAATATTAAAAATAAGGTCAAAACGGAGGCCGTGGATTTCCTATGCCCTATACCGGATGTTCTTCGTCTGTACATTGGTTTCCCAGCTTGCTCTCAGGTAGTCATACAGTCTAAACTCATTATAACAGACCTGGTTACAAGAGACATTTGGATATAACATACCGATTTGTGAAGTTTGGTTGGTTTTCATCTATGTACCATTGACTCAACTTCATATCTGCATACAACATACTCCTTTTACAACAGACCGAAATCTTGGTCAAAATCAAGGTCTGTTATAACGAGCTTAGACTGTAGTTCATAGATTTCGTTTAAAGTATTAATTATCACAATTATCTTGCTTATCGCCATCCTCTGCTATTGGTTTTAGCGTTTTGGCGTTCAGGCGGACATAGGAAATACACGGCGGCGGATTTTGCTTTATTTTGAATATTTCGCTACTACAGGATTGAGCTCTAAAAAGATTAGACATAAAACCTCTTGCAAAACTACGTCCGTTTGCCCAATGTCACATATATACGTTTGAAATTCGAATTTTGCTAGGCGTTCTAAATGCGTTAGTCTTTACGGCTGTATCATGTACTCCTTCCAAGATACGCTGCGTGTGCGTGGCTTCTCGAACAAACGCATTAAACGATAAAAAATAGTGCATGCTTCAATATTAAAACATACGTTACGAGTCACTTTTATATTACTTGTTTCTTATATTATCACAGAATACGCGAGCCTTAATTTGCTTACTAGCAGCGCGATAATCGTCGCTCTACCTGTTGCTTCCTCCGGCTGTACTTTTTCGTTCATGGACAGAGAGCACCCAATATTTAATACGTTATATTGGTTTCTTAGGCGCCCATGCAATTTTGATTCATTTCTCTGTATCACTCCGCCGACCTCTTTGTGACATTAATACTCGTGTCATCCTTGGATGTATTTAAAATTCACATGCTGCCCGAATAACTTAATGTTTGGTGTTTTCTACTATTCGCCCTGCATTTTTATTCCAGAAAACCTTTTCAGTCTTTGCTTCCTCCTCCAGCTGTATCGACAGAGACGTGATGGCAAAGCGTTGATACGATAGTCGGTGACAGGTTAAAGGGGAAGCTCCTCTCACCCCTTTCGACTTTAGTGGAACGAATGCTGGAAAGTAGACGACCTCCTCTCCAGTGGTCGTTCTGCTAAAGTGGAAAGGGGTGCGGGAAGTTTCCTTTAAACTCTCAACCTATCACCGACTAGAGAAAGATTAAAAAGAAAACAGACGCAGGCGATACAGATTGAAGCCTCATTCGAGATAAAAGGTAGAAACAAAAGTAGCTTCAACTTAAACGTCAACTTTATTGTTTCTCTCTGCAGGAAAGACGGGGAGAAAGAAAAACAAGCAGACTGTTGTCGCTTGACAGAGTTTCTCCTCCGCACCAGAAACGAGAGAAACTATTTTACATACTAGTGACCCGTAGAACAAGGTTTACATGGGATCAAAACACACAACATTAAACAGAAAAAAAAAAAAAAAATCTGACGTACATTACGAACATTTTTTGCAGGTCGGAGGTCCCATCAAGAATAGGCACAAATAACACTAGAGAAACAATGAACGAACATCCTTTCTGCTCAAACTCATCAAATCCGTGCTCAATCTATGTGTTTCGTTTATAACATTAGGCAACGAGTACTGCAACATCTGGAGGCCGCAGCCTGTTCTCGAGCGAGGCGTTGAACTAGTGTGCCTCAATGCCCTTCTGTTTAGGGTGATGCCATCGTTTGTAGTACCCGATGCCGACAGCACGCGCCCACAGGGAAAATACAAAGAAATCGCAGGAAACAAAATGTCGCCGTAACACAGTCAGCGCCACGAGCGCGTGCAGGGACACGCCCTTTCACGCGCTTCAGAACAAAAAATAAAAATAAGCGTTCGAAACAAAATGGCCAGATGTCATCACCCCAAGCAAAGCGCACATGAAGGCGCCCTACGTTGAACATGTGTCAACACAACAACCTGCATAAGCAGGCACTCTCCGCCTCATATTGGCGATGGATAGAAACACAAGTTGATTTTGCCTTACAGACGTCTGATATGTAAGAAGAAGTGTAGAATTATAATGCTCTGGAATTGGAACTATATGAAGGTTTTTGAAAAGTTATAATGTGTGAGCGTTGAACTCCACATTGCACATAATTCGAATTATTCTCTTCTGGAGAATATCCCGACGATGCCGTGCTCGAATCACGGCACACTTAGAGCGACGGTCCGCAACACCATCGCTGGACAGAGACCCTCTCGAAGGCCCGGAACCAAAACTTTCGAGCATCGGCCTAAGTAACCAACGTCAACGGGTCTTCGTCTTCCTCTTTCTCTAACATCGAGAAACGCTGATGCTGCAAAGCCATAAACCTCCGTGCCAATGACAGGGGCTGTTGGACCTCGTTTTCATTGATGCCGACAGCCACCTTTAATCACACTAGGATCCCGCAGGTGACGCAAGGTCATACGTCACCGCGGGCATAAGCGGGACCCTCGGACTCGTGCGGCGGAGACATTCGGGACTTACCTTCCAACGATACCATTGAATCATGTCCCATGAAAACATCGTCATCGTATATCCCAAACCCGGTTTCCAGCCTGTCCGTCCCTCAGCCTTTAACAAGCTACACCATTTAGTGACTATGGTCACTGACAGTTTTAGGAACGCAGGGCTTATTATGTTCACGCTTCTTGCTTGGGTGTTCATATATCGTCTGGTGCCGCAATCCTATCGGCTCCAATAATAATATGCCTGAAACCACACCCTGCGTTTCTTAAGCATTCAATCACTATAGTGATCCGTCATCACATCATTCAATACCCACGGCCACTACCTTTGTTTTAGAGCGTAGCTTTTAGTCACCCCTTCCGGCTTCAGCGGCGTCCCGTCGCCGTCGACGAACGCCGTTCAAGCCGCTCCCATAACGCCGCTCAAGCCGTTCCCATAAAGACGTCACACGTGTCGTCACGAGGGTCACGGGTGACGTCACTAGGGTCACGGGTGGCGTCACTAGGGTCACTCGTGAAGGTCACGACGAAGGTCGCGACCTTCACAGTGAAGGTCACGACTTTCACGAGGCCTTCACGAGTGACGTCACAAGAGTCGCTAGGGTCACGAGTGACGTCGCGAGAGAGAATGGAAAAGTGGGAGGAGGAGAGGAGGAGACTGAGAGGAGGGGGAGGGGAGGAGAAGAGGGTACGGAGGAGGAGGAGGGGCATACCCTCTCCGTACCCTCCCCTCCTCCTCCTCAATAGCTGCGCTCTAATTGGGCATTACAGGGCATTGTAAACATCTTTAATTTTTTTTCTCTGACTGCTATTCTTTTTTCCAAAAGGTGGATTGCAATGTCCTCGTTGCGGACTGGCGCAAAGGGGCGCGGAAGCCACACTACCTGGCCGCCGTAGCCAACACTGCGATGGTGGCGAGGCAGTTGTTTGTGTTGGTGAGAAACCTGAAGCGGAAGTTTCCCGACACGGTAACACCGTCCAGATTGCACCTGGTCGGTTTCAGCATCGGTGCACACGTGGCCGGTTTCTTTGGAAGGTACTTCAAGAAGAGGACCGGGGAACTCATTGGAAGGATCACGGGTGAGGGGCAGCTGCTTGTACTGAAATGACGAAGTTGAGAGAAGAAGGGAGAACTCGAGGTATACGTGCAGGGTCTGGCGTTTCGAACGCCAGACCCTGCACGAAGAGCAGACGATGCTCTTCTCCGACGGGAGGGAAACAGAAAACAGAGGCAAAGACAGTCAGAATTTGCGTCTACTCATGAATCACCTAATCAGAGCTCGCTCTGACGCACACGCGCACTCCCCATCTCCTTCTATCTCTCTCTTTCTCTCTGAATTTCTTTCTCACTGTCTCTCCGTATAATGTCACAGTGGGTGGTCTGGTCTTGAGTGCTCAAGTAATGACCGACGACCGACGACTGCTTTTCCCGCAGTTCTTATGCCTGCAGAGGACAACTGGGGCTCGGTATCAATTAGAAATGAGGATAGATTTATAACTCTAAAGGGACACTGACACCCCCCCCCCCTCACACACACACACAATTTTTTTTTCAATCGATCTAATATGGTTTTAGAAGACTAACCAATCAATATATCACTATATATCGCGCATATTTTTAATAATGTAAAAAGAAAAGAAAAAAAAAACGCAACTGCTTGAAACCGTAACTGAAAGATGAGTACGGGGTTAATGGCCGCGACATGTGGACTGGGGAGGAGGGAGAAATGTAGAGGAGAGAGTTGCCCGAAGTCACGTAACTACACCAGACCACTTTTTTTTTTTTTTTTTCGGTTGTGCAAAGAGGACAAAAACGCGCGAACGTCAACCACAATGTGCTTGGCGTTTGCGCGTTTTTTTTTTTTTTATGCTCTTATACCAATTTGTGGGCGTAAGATGAGTGATGTCTTCAACCAGCAGAAGGGGCGATGTCTCGGCGACGTCTTCGTGCGAATCAGCTTGGTGGTCGGGCGTGTCCCAAGGAATAAATCCGAACTGTTTTGATCAGTAAAACATTTCTCTTTTGGATCTAGACAGGTTTGCCGATACCGCGAATGACAGTTCTAAAGTAAAGGTTCCACGCCCGTCGTCCGCTGCCATCGCTAGCCCGCATCGTCCAGCGGTCCATCCCGCGACTCTAGCGATGACGCCATGTTGAGAACTACGCAGTAGATGTACTTCTGGTACTCTGCAATTTTTTTTTCTTTTTCAATTAACGTGTCTGCAGCTTTTTAAAAAGCACGAAAAATGGGTTTCGTTTTTTTTTAATATATTGAGTGTGCGTTTTCGATTACCCACGACTTTGATTATATTTGGTACGTGTGTCTGGACGTCACTTGACCGCGAAGAAGAGAGTGAGTGCGACTGAAACCGGCCAGTTCACGATCGGCAATTTTCGGGAGGAAAAAAAAAAAAAAAACGAATTTAGAGCCGCAAATTCTGTTTCGGGAAGCTGGGCTCTCATATGTCATTTACAGATAAAAACTTTGGCAAGCGTAAATACACTGTCAGTGTCCCTCTAAGCACAGCCATGGCGAGTCAATACAGGGACTTTGTTGTGTCCGACTTCATCCCCTTATAACTTGTGAGAATACGTATACTATTACAAAAAGTTGTTGATTTCGTTTCAAATAGCATACCAAATACCAAGTTGTGCTTTTGGCGTTCTCGAAGTTATATGTTTTGTTAATTGACGTCTCCCATGACCTGAGTGAGAAAAGCGCAACGATGGCCATCTCATGAACACATGATTCCTTTTAAAGCACAGACTTTAAGATTCAGTAATGCCGTGGTCCAGTACAATGCATATATTTGACAGAAGTTTAGACCGCGCCTCGTTCTGTTTTGGCTTCTCTCGGGTCACCTGGGAATTTGAAAGTCGTTCGCGCGTCGCGACGTCAGTCCTTTTTTCTAAGAACACGGTTCAGTCACGTTTTAACGGCCGATCACGCAGCACTGGACGCGACAGGACCGCTGTTTGAGGACACGAGCGTTCACGTTTCCCGGAAGGACGCCGAGTTTGTGGACGCCATCCACACCAGCGGAGGGTCCAGCATCCTGGAGGGGGAGCTCGGCACGGACAGGCCTTTCGGGCACGTCGACTTCTACCCGAACGGGGGCAGGAGGCAGCCGGGTTGCCCTTCGGTGAGCGGTAAGCTCTCGAAATCAATCATCGCCACCAGAAAGCTTCCAAAGCCGGGGGGTCAGACTGCTCGGACATCACACAGAAGACACAGAGTTTGTCTGCAGAGACGATGAGAGAATAATCCGCCTCAAGCGTCTCTGAAGCACGTGTGCTTCATACATATCTGCAAACAGTTTTTGCATGGCCGATGGGGCCGTCATGCAAGTAAGACCTCAGCCAGTGTCTGTCTTTTGTATGGTGTATGAGCAGTGTGGGCGCGGCTTAAGAAATCTAGCGCGCCTACTTTCTATCCAAAGCACTTGGGAGATTCAGTCGCCACAATCTACGGAAAGATCTCAGCGAATGACGCGGCTAAAATTATCCTTAGATAAGAAAATCAAAGACGTTTACAAATTCCTGTAATGCGAAATAAGAGCGCAGCTGTTGAGGTATATTGGGATTTTGCGATACACCTCGTCCCCCTCCCCTCCTCCTCTCCTCCCCTCTTTCTTCCGTTCTCCTTCCCCACTTAATTTAGTTGGAAAATTGACGCCACGTAACCTCAACACCCAATTCAGCATCCCCCCTCAATTTAGAGAGGCAAATGACGTCACGTAACTTCGTGTCGACCCATGAACAAATTCAGTATCTCTCCTCGATTTAGCGGGAAACTTGATGTCACGTGACCCCAACACCAATTCGGTTCCCCGCTAAATATAGCGGGGAAACTCAATTGGTGTTGAGGTCATGTGACGTCAGTTTTACCGCTAAATTAAGCGGGGAAACTGAATGCGCAGTGTTGCATTATGGGACGTCACAGACCTACACGCCGATTCAGTTTCTCCGCTAAATTTAGCGGGAAATCGAATTGGTGCGTAGGTCTCTGACGTCCCATAATGCAACGTGCGCGGTTACCCCGACGGCGACGGCGACGCCGCTATACGCGGAAACGGACGGCTAAAAAACTGCGCTCTGAGAAAAATATAAATAAATAAACTGTCGCTTTGCGATACTGGGCATGTCGTTCCACATGCTTCGTCGTGCTCACTGTCACAAAGCAGTCTGCATTTTTTTTTTTTTAGGTCTGAATTTACTTTAGTTACGTCATTAACTGAGCTTTCTTCGTATATTGCAGCGATTTGCTCTCTCAAGTGCTTTGCGAGAAAGCAGATGCACCGGATATTTCTAGAATAATATACGGCAAGCGAGTGTTCCAAAATGCGTCTCTTTTCACGCATCGGAACGCAAAGAAGAGCATATATGACAACGTGGAAAACGCGTAGAGAAGGCGCGATGACGAGGCAACCAAGCGCGCACCGTCGTTGGTTGAGCTCGGGGAGAAACAAAATCACGCCGGCCGGACTGGAAGCGCGCGCTCTCTTTCTCTTCTTACGGCCTTTGCAATCGCCCGGGAGTCAATGGCATTTTTTCTCCGTATGTAGTTCACTTGCTTGCCGCCAGAGGCGCAACCACCTCACCCCACTTAACCCCACTCGGAGAGTCTTTTCGAGCTGCTTTGCGCTGGTGTTCGAGCTTCGTAGGTTGTTGTTTTGACAACGGTTTATTGAACTTCACTCCAATTTAAGTGACTTTACCGACAGGCAGTGTCGTCAGCAAACTGCGTTCCCCTGTGACATATACGCAACCTCTGTACTGACCCGAAAAAACTGAAAGAGCCTTGCGCTCCATCTCCATTCGTGACATACTCTGGTCTGGTGTCCGTCGGTGGCTATCTGGTGAAACTCATTAGTGAGTTTGGGTGCGACACCCGTGTTATGCTGTCGCGTGCCAAGCTATCTCCTTGAATTGGTAGCCACGCTTAATACGAAGCACAGATTTCCCGGTGACTTTTCGTAACGTAACGTAAGAAAAGGAAGACCAGCGGATCTGTTCAATGTGGTGCCTTTATGTGCGCTTTGCTTATAGGGTGGAGACATCTGGCCATTTTCTCCTCACTTTTACATTTATTTTTTGTTCAGAAGCGCGTGAAAGAGCGTGTCCCTGCACGCGTCTGTGGCGCTGACAGTGCTATGGCGAAATTTTGTTTTCGTCGATTTCTTTGTATTTTCCCTGTGAGCGCGTGCTGTCGGCATCGGGTACTAAAAAGGGTAGCATCACTCTAAACAGAAGGTCATTGAGGCACCCTAATTCAACGGTAAGTAATGGCCGGCCGCAAGTCGGCAGGCCAGAGTGGAAAGGCTGCCGCCATCTATGAGCGACGGCGGCAACCAGATACGTAGCTTGCCGCCGTCGCTCATAGATGGCGGTAGGTGTCCAGAGTTCGGTGTCTTCACTTCTTTGCGGGGGACACGATCCTGGGGAAACTAGCCCTTAACAGCTCCGTTGTAAAACGGGTCTGTGTGAACGAGTCACTGGACCTGGGAAAGTAGCGCCATTGCCTTCCCACCTGCTAGACCAACACAACCAAATCTCTCAGGGTGATTGGCTCATCGCTGTCGGTTGCCATGGTGATCGCCACCCTTTCTAGGCTTCGAAGCTTCGAAGGGGTCGTTAAGACCAGTCGCACCAGGATCGCTATGAAGCATCATCGTACTGAAAGCGTTCCTCGGCTCATTTGAGCGTCTTTGGCACTGTGTAAGCAATAAACTTATCACTCATGCTCAATTACCCGGACCTCTTACAATTATGTTGCTCTTCGTGCGTTTCAAGATAGTAAAAGATTTTTTTCAATGCCTCCAAGCACTGACTTTGCATGTCATGGCGGTACGAAGATGTACGGCATCAGACGCGGCGTCGGTGCGGGGGGCATTGAAAAATAATTTTACTGCCTTGAAACACGCAAGAAGAGCAACATAAATGTAAGAGATCTGGGGAAATAAGCATGAGTGATGAATTTATTGCATGCACACTGCCAAAGACGCTCAAATTAGCCGAGGAACGCTTTCAGTACGCTGATGCTCCATAGCGATTTTGGTGCGACTGGTTTTGACGACCCTTTCGAAGCTTCAAAACTTTCAGAGGGTCCAAAATGGCGATCACCATGGCAACCGACAGCCATGAACCAATCACCTTAAAGGATTAGTCGTCTGTATGTTATATTTGTTTATGTCGGGCTAGCAGGTGGGGAAGGCAATGGCTCCAATTTTCAAGATCCAGTAACTTTAGGTACAATGTATTTAGTATAAATTAAAAAAGGAACAGTGCATATTAGTACAGTAAATTAACTCATAGTTATACAATATCACAATATTTGAGTGTTATGACCAGTGTACTATATCGCTGACTTCAATTTTGGCCAAATATATATTTGTTCACGCGCATCATTCGTCAAGGTCCTTCCGTACATCGCGGTGTGTTCTACAGGTAAGTAGACGCACGGGCATTCTTCGAAATATACTTCTGCCCTCGTCATTCGCCGAGCCTTTTAGGTGATGGCTATGCCGCAACCAACGAATCCTCGCCGCTGTGGAGACCGTTTGACGCCATCTTGGACAATATTTTTTTTTTAATATAATGTATTTGCATATATAAAAAGACGAACGTTTGATTTCAGCAAGATCTTACCACCGTCTATTCTTTCTTTTTTTTTTGTTCCTGTAATTGATAGAAGTAATAGTGAGGCTCACAAAGATCATAGCTCCGATGCAAGAACTTACTGCGCTGAAAAAGTGTGATGTTCTCGTGTTGTGTCTGAACATGCCAAATATATCCTTGATTCTACGCTGCACTTGACTTGTCCTCCAGGCGTGATGTGCCACCACAAGCGAGCCCCGGTCCTGTTCCTCGAGTCCCTACAGGACACGGGTTGCAGATTCAAGTCTCACGCGTGCATCGGGGGTCGAGAATTCTTCTTGAAGAACCAGTGCGCCCCTGGCGGACGCCGGCAGGGAGAGATGGGCTACCAGAGCCGGAACTCACTCGGTCGGGGAATGCAACTTCTGAGGACCCGAGCCACCTCCCCTTACTGCCAGCAGTGACATCGCGGAGCCAGCTGTGGCGACACTCAACCTTCGGTGAAACATTTACACAAGCGTGATCATGCTGATGAAGAGCAAGGAGCACAGATTGTATAGACCCTTTTCTTTGGAATCGCCACCAGGCGGTACTCCAGTCTTTGACGTCCCAAGGAACTCCCGGTTCATGAAAAAGAATGAACAGAGCCCACCTTAACACTGCTGCTTGAAACGTCGATGAAACATCTAACCTCCACCTATCCAGACGGAAGCCGAAAGAACCAAGAAATGCGAGATCCGTTCACATGTTTGGAATATTCTTGTAAACCAACGTGTATCTCAAACTCCGCTGTCCGTGTCGCATTGATGCTTTCTAGCACAGGTAACATAAGCAAGCTCGACAGTCTCACAAAGACGGAGCGACCGCAAGTCACTCGGTACGCCAAGCAGCGGTTCATGTTCTTACACATGCCAAAGGGTCTATACTGAGCACAAAGCGCAGTTCGGAGCCCAGCTGCTTCCTCATGCATCGGCTCCTTCCGCAGTTGCTCTCCTACGCTATCCTGCCCCCCCCCTCCCCCCCCCCCCCCCAAAAAAAAAAAAAAGAAAATAGTACAGTCTGAGCTTAGTTTGCCTCGACGGGTGACTTGTCTCCCAGCTGTAGATAAGAAATTTAACCAGTGCAGTACAACCGCCAGCCTGGGGTCTTTAACATGCACCCCGCAGTAGTGATACACGACCGCACGACGGTACGATGCTCATCCAGATCGAAACGGGCAGGGGTGCTAACAATTACCTTTGGCCGCGGTTTTTATTCCCGTGGGGGAGCTTCTTATGTTTCGCGCTTATGGCTTATGGCTCGCGTTTCAAGAATCGCCCTGTATAAATACGACACAACATGTTATTATATTCCACAATACTGCCAACCCGGTTAAGGGCCAAGCCAGGAGTAGACATTTACAAGCATGCACATACGTTCCTACACATGATAATGGATAGTCGTATGTGAACGGTATAAATGAAGTAAACAGCTGTCTTAAATACGATGCACACTCCGTAGCCAATAGACCGATCTCACTAAGCGTTCGGCGCATGCATGACACCGCCATAACTTTAGTTCGCAAGACGCAGACGGCCGTGTTTGCAAGGCTCGTGCCGTTTCGTGCTCCACACGCGCAGAGCTCCAGCGAGGTTGTCGCGTGTGCAGAAAGACTAAAGTTCCCTCGATGCATTGCGGCAGCGGTGGCGTAGTCAAACTGGCTGGTGAGATCGGTCTGCTGTTCTGAGTCAACATCAATTTTATTATTTATATTAGATTATAAGGGAAGATGTTTTATAATATGATGAACGAGAACTATTGCATCGAACGAAATGCTTTCGCCGGTGGGCTCAGCGCAGTACATGAATAAAATGGCGGTCATAGCGCACGAAACGACGGGGAATAAGTTACAGCATGTAATATAGTGGTATCTAGAACAGACATAGAAACTCAAACAGTTAGCCAGTTTCCGCCCCCTTCACTGAAAGAAACGAAATTGCACTGCCTTGCCGCATAATTCTTATATCCGCGATGAACATACTAAGTAAGCATAGTTGAATCACCCGGAGCTTGGTCTAATCACTAATGAACATGACTGAGACGCGCAGCCTGCAGATGGCCAACAAGGCGAAGTGTCGCCCTACGCATCCCCAGTAGGCGGGCTCGAATCACTGCCGAGGTGCCCGAAATTTTACGGGGGCTCATTTTAGAGACGGTGCCAAGGAATCGAGATTTCGGTTGCACTCCAAGAGATTTAAAGGTAGTCGAAACTAATCCTCAGTCCCCCCTTGGGACGTGCCAGATGCTCTTGCTTGTTTTGGCACGCAGTGATGTGATTGCTGCGCCATTTGAGCCAAAACTGCGCCAACATACCTATACTCTACTGCATCCTGCTACATTTTACCAAAATGTGAGAAATTTGCGCCAACATTGAGCCAAACATTATTATCACTTTAAAGGGATACTGAAGCGAACATTTCAGTGTCTATAATAAATGGCGCACTATCTTTCCGTGAGTCAGCAGCCGCCGATGTGCGCGAGCACACGCAACGAAATTGACGTCATCATATCCCCCATTCACGCTTAATAAGCGTGAATGGGGGATATGATAAGGTCAATTTGTAAGGATGCTATTCTCCCATTCTTTCGTGTGCACCGGAGGTCCACCCTTGTCAAATTGCCCTCCGAGAAGGGGGGAGGGGGGGGGGGGGGTTCACCTTGTTTGGGGGGAGGGGGGGCGGCTGCCCCCATCGCCCCCCCCCCCCCCCCCTTGGATCCGCTACTGATCTGACAGCGTGACACTCCGGCTTTTGTGACGTCATTTGTTGCCACTTCCGGCACCAGCTGCGGTACACCATTCGAAGACGCGTTACCGGCATGGTATTTTGGCCGAAACGAAATCACCGGTTGCCGGATTTCGATGCTCGGGTGTAGCGGTTCAGGTGCATGTTACTCCATCGGCGCTTTCCTTTATGGACGAAATATCGGTAAATTTTGGTTATTTCGCCATAAGCAGGAGCGGTGTATTTTGTTGGGTTGGAGCAGGTGAGAGGACTGGCGGGGCTTGTTTTTACAATAATTTGAAAGCTTAAATAGCATGCTGCGCGCATCTAGTTTAATTTGTGACTCGTGAGCAACAATTTTCAAATTTGAACCGTTCATTGCGGCTATCGGTCTAACACTCTCATGGCGATCTCCTGCTATGTTTCGTAATAGCGCGGAGAAACAAGTAACACGTCAGTGGAGAAGTTAGAATATGTATTTATGATATTTTACATGCATACGTTTGAAGCATATTAATCGGTGCTTTCTTTTTTATTTTTATTTCTGCAGTTTAGCTTGAACTTCCAAATTAAAGAGGGTAAAATTGCCTCAGAATACTCCGTGGACACGCAGCTTCTACCAAACCCTACACCTCTGTTTGGGATTCAGGGGTGCTCCATTGCGGCACCCGAAAGCCCGTGCAAACTGGGGCATGTTGCGAACAGCAAAGTTGCAGCGACGCTGCTCCAGGGACTTTGCCTTTCGTGTGTGCGGTTTAGAGGCGCACGTGTAGAAGCAACGGCTGATGAAGAACAGCTGGTCTCTGGTGAAATCTTCGAGTCCGCCAACACGGACCAAAGACCTTGACGCGGCTGCCTTGTAAGCCATAAACAATGCTTGGGACGCCATCGAGTCGTACAGGAACAATCGCCACTCGGCGTCCCTTGTGCCCGAGCTATCGGCAGTCTCGGCATGACAGGACAAGTTGGCGACTGCAATACTTTTAGACCAGTCCAGAAAAGCTTCGTTTCCTTCGGCGATTTTGCCATTGCCGATGAAGGAGCGCACAACTTCGTGGGACAGGATAGATCCGAGTGCGCCATAGTTAATTTCTGGAGAATTCTCAGAATGAAAAAGTGGCTCTAGCATGGAAGCTGCGGTTACGTGCATAGTGTTGGGAGCTTGGTAAAAGGATCCGATGGAGACGCTGTCGAAATCGGGGTAACTTGGCTTTCGCGCCTTACGCGTGACGGTCCTAATGAACTGCAAAGCATAGGCCTTCGATGCGGCCAGGAACGACGCCAGGAACGGGCCCCGAATGTTCTTGTATCTCTTAAAGTGCTCGTTGATAATTCTAGAGCTGTCTTTTTTTGTGAAAGGGTAACCAAAGTTAAAGCGTAGTGTCTTAACTATTTTCGTAAGTTCAACTTTGGTGTATGAACTACTGGGGTAATGTAATCTTATGATACTGCTCACAATATGGTCCTGAATATTTTTTGCCATAGCCTGGATTCCATACACCCTCTTTCTGTCCATCACGGAAATCATGAACGGCAAGATCACGGCATCCTTGTACAAATACATTGTGGTGGCGTAGCAGAAATCTTTTGTTTGGCTCTTGGACTCGGTATGCAGAAGTCCGGAGATAGACGCCAATTGTCGGCCCACCTCCCAGATCAAATAAACTTTTGCTTCGAACGAACTCAAGTTAGAGGCGGTTTTATGAAATACCAAAAACTCCTTGGTGAGGAAGTTGACAGCGTAATTGCCAATTAGGCGGCCATTACTATGCTTCTTTAAAGGTCTCGTCCAATTCTCGGCGTAGTGACGTGCTAAGTCTGCATAGTCAGGCGACAGCTCAGTGCTCCATGTATCAAATACTTTCGCCTCAGCGGCTTTTACAGCACTGATAAGCCCGTCTGTTTCATTGTAATTAACAGTAGTAGAGGCTCGAAGGACCTCCCGAACCAGATGGTTGTACTCGCCCCCGTTCGCGACGTACCACCACCGTATCTCTCTCCAGCGAGCCATCTCAGTGCTTGGAATCAGATGCAGAACTGTCAGTTTATCATCGTCAGCTGACAATCCCCGGCTAGCGACCCCTAGTCCAAAGAACACTTGTATGTTGTACCGGAGAACAAGCATCAGTGACCTGTCCAAAAGATCGCATGTGTACTCGTCCTTCAAGGAGAGCTTGGCCTTTTTCATAAAGCTGATGAGCTCATCGCGGTTTCCCTTTTTGTTAATCCTTAGTGTTCTGGAAACGCAGCTGTCGTAGAACCTGCGGGCTTTATGTCTTGCAGATTTACGATGCTCTCTCGTTGCGCTGACCTCCATGAACTGTTTATGGACCTTGCGGGAGACCCAACTGTTCACACTGTCTATGACGTTAGTCTTTCTGGGATGACCAAATCCGTTGCAAACGTAGCTGTAGAAGTCTCGGCAAGGGTCTTTCTGGGTGTTCACCGACTGCAGGTACAGATGAACCACCATTTCTTTCGCGCGTTTAGGAAGATGGCTGCTGGCATTCTCGTCAGCCATAGATGTAGTCGTGCGTGTCTCCCTCTTGGCGTTGGTTGAATGGACGTTTTTCCAGTAGAAAAATACTAATGTGGTCGAAATGGTCAAAAGAGAAATTACTAAGACTGAACACTTGCAGACATTGCAGAGTGTAATGAGGGCGCAGCACCCGCCGCACTTGCAGCAGCCCTTGGTACATTTCTTCCAGCGCGACTTTTCTTCCGCTTCCTTCGTTCGTCTCTGCAAGAAGTGCGAGTGTGCGAAAAGATAAGAAACAAGGACATCAGGTCAATCATTAAAAAAAAACAATGTAGAGGTACAAAAAAGTAGTTTGGCTTGTGATCCTTGCTGCTAACGAGTGAAACAATTAAAGAGAAACTTACGTTGATATTTGTAGCACAAGAACGATCATGCATTTTTCCAGGGTTGTTGTACCATAAAAACGATCTCTGTAAAAAAAAACAAAAAAAAAACGGTGCAAGAAATAAATGTGGTTATAAAACACAATTTTCACAAAATAAACAAATATCTAACAATACACACTTTTTTTTTTCTTAATTGAATAAGTAACACGAAGTGTTGTACAGTCATTTTGAACGAACACATAGTAGACTTCGTACGTGTGCTCACACCACAAAATGTTGTACTCGAGTGCTCGGTATATTATTAATTTAATACACCGCTTTCTTTGAAAAAGAAAGAAATATATAGAGAAACGTGTTAAGAACTCAGCAAAGTCTCAGAAGAGGCAAGATATATTAAAATATAATCAATCAATGTGTTCTATTGACTGTGCATGGGCTCTTAGTCGCTGTAATAACTAAAGGGCGTGGCTACATCGGCCATGACTACTATGAATGGATGTAACTATAGGATACAAGCTGCCACATATCGGCTGTTTTGCAACGTGAATATAAACATCTATTTTTGCGCATAAGACGCTTCAACTAACACGAACTTGGCGTTGTTGCCCCGGGGACGTTTGGACCAATCTCAAACAGGTGAATTGAGCAAGTTTGTTAATAATGAAGGGGTCATAATTGTAATAAGTACTACAGGGTGAGATCAAGAAAAATGAAACCGATTTTTTTCGGCCCGCAAAAATAAACTACGCACCGCAGAAAGCTGAAACTCCGTGAGAGTGTGACGCCAGTGGTGGTGATAAAATCCGAAAGTTTGAGCACATGATATTACCAGAAAAAAAAAAAAATCGTTTAGCCTTTCCAGTTTCCACTCTGGTGAAGAAGGAAGAGCAACGGAGCTGTACTGTGTGCCGCCATCTATGAGCGACGGCGGCAAACAGACAACCGACAAGCCGGTTGTCTGGTTGCCGTTGTCGCTCATAGATGGCGGTAGCTGTCCAGAGGGTTGTGTCGAGATTTATTTGTGCACGGACACGAAACTAGGGAAACTAGCCCTTAACAGCTCCGCTGCAAAATTCCATGAGCAGATGTCAACCTAAGCCTAATATTCAACAAATTGAAATTTGAGATTGTTGGAGCGTGTAGCTATTATGTCGGTGTAAAACCTTGAGCAAGAAAGAAAGTTATGTTGTATTCAAGTTTCTTCACTGAAATAAATCCTGCAGGCGCCCCCAATTTCAATTAACGGCATGATGCAAATTAGGCTCAGCTGGACGCCTGCTATTAATTCTTTTCTCTAATTTTTTTAATTTCAATAGCGTGTGCTCACACTCGCATTTTATCACCACCGCTATGCGTCACTTTCTCATGGCAAAATTACTTTTAAAAAGTCATTAAATTACATTACTAAATACTTTCTAAAAAACTTCAAAAATGTAATTTAAGTACATTACAAATTACTACAGACTAAAAGTAATGACATTACATTACAGTTACTTTGACATTACTTTTGAAAACCTTGAGGCAGTAATTCGTCCTCATTTTATTTACTGTATATGTACCAAAACTCAGACCTTCCTGTCTACACCTCAACAGCCTTATGCGCCTCAACGTGAAACATACTAAACAGTAGTTTTGCTGGCGCACACAACTTAAGTGTTAAATATGACGAATAGTTTTTTTAGACGTGAAACAAAGACATTAGATTAATCGGTTTCGCTGTTCATTCAACGGTGAAGGTCCTTACTAAAAGGGTGATATGTTTCCGTCTTCCTGATATATACGAAGTTATAGTCCATGTCAGTCCATGGGAGCTCGTTCTTACAAGGCGTCATCACGTGAAATGTTTCCCTTCTCCCTCGGACGCAGTATAATCCTATCGTCCCAAGCGCACTAGTTGACATATTCCCGGTCATTCCCCTCAAGCAGTATTGTTCCGAAACACCCGAAGAGCCCAAGTTTTTGCGCATTGCCACACAAAGGAGCTGGATAATTGCTAAGCAGAAGCGTCGCCAGTTGAGGAAAGGAATGAAGCGAGCTTCCTAAATTGTGTACTTTCCCAACATACAGGTGGCGATATTAGCTTGTAGGCTTTTTCCCAAATAAGTTCCCAAGGGAAGGCAGCGAGGCATACCGCGAGCGACACTTGCTTTGCTCGAGGACGCACGAAAAGTTCTGGGGCCTTGACAAGGCATTTGAGGTTGACTATCTATTCCGGTCGTTTGTTGCTCACAATGGTCGAAGCTGATGGTTTTACCTTGCTTGACGAAAGAACAAGTCTGGAGATCTGGTTGTGCTGTCCTCTCAGGTTTTAAAATGTGTTGACCTGACTGGTGATTTGCCCTCCGCCTTATAGCCTATAAGCCGTTCATTCCTAAGCTGCAGCAGTACGGTGGAAGCTACGTGCTCGTTGGAACAGTCGCAAGTCTATCTTCCGCCACGTAACCACGCTCTCCTTCATACCCAGGCGCAGAGAAAGGGACGGGTCAGGTGATCAAAGGGAGGTGTTTGATTGGTTCTGGTTAGCTCGCAGCTCCCACCGCATTGTCAGCTTAGGGATAAACGAAGGACAGTATCGGTCGTGATAATATGTGAGGCCGTCTTGCCTCGAGTTCGTAAGCCGTGGCCTTCCAGCGATGTTTACACGCACGCAAGCTTTACCCCTTCGCCTTTCCAGCCCGAATTTGTGCGTCTGTTTAGTTCTTCTTACGAAGCTTTGCGCTCAGGTGGTCGACTTCTATATTCTCTCTGATGTCTCTTTGACAACATTTCACCATGCAAATTATTTTAGAGCGCAGCTCTTAGGGGCCCGTTTCCAGCCTGAGCGGCGTCGGCGTCGGCGTCGGCGTAACCGGGGGGGGGGGGGAGGGGGGGTCACGTGACCCCCCCCCCGAGGTCACGTGACCCCCCCCCCCCCCTCCCCGAGGTCACGTGTCCCCCCGAGGTCCCGTGACCCCCCCAGGTCACGTGAACCCCCAGGTCACGTGACCCCCCCCCCCCCCCCCCGAGGTCACGTGACCCCCCTCCCACGAGATCACGTGACCCCCCGGGGTCACGTGACTACCCGCAGGTGACGTGACCCCCCTCAGTACCCTTCCCTACTCCTCCTCAAGAGCTACGCTCCAATTCGGCGTTACAGGGATTTGTAAACTGCTTTCTTTTTTTCTTATTTCTTAAAAGCTTGCAAGCGAACTTTCTAATTTATGACAAAAGTAATTTTAAAAGTAATGAGTATTTTTTGTCGAAATTACTGCCTCAAAGTAATTCATTACAATACTGAATTACCAGTCTAGAAAAGTAATTCATTACATTACTCATTACTACAAAAGTAATTTAATTAATGTAATTTCATTACTGTAATGTATTTATTGCCATCTCTTGTTTGGGCTCTCTGCGATGATTTATATTCCGAAAGACAGGGTTTACTTTTCTCGATTTCACCCCGTAGAGCTGTTTGGTTGAAGCTGTGATGGAGGGCTCTACCAAGGTAATCGTGTGCCAAAAAAAGAAAATATGGCATGGCCAATCTTTAGAGCATCGAGCAGTCTATCCGTCCTTGAGGTTTCAACGTTTTAGAGGTCAAATGTAGCCAGAGCCCTTTGACTTGAACTGAGTGCTTACCCAAGAGAAAGGACGGTCTTCATTCTTCTCTTTTTCGGTTTGTATGAAGTCGGTTGATGATGGTGACAGATGATAATTTTTATTGTGTTTTCCTATGCCTGAAGAAGGCAAACACAATTTTGTTTTTGGTCAACGTATTTATTTATTTTCCTTCGTATACGAGCAACAACACCTTGATTACCTTGATTTTCCGGTGTCCGGTTCTTGAGTTTGCTTGCGAATAAGCCTAGGCTGCCTTCGTGTCTGTCTGTGTCAGGGTGAAAACATCCTTTGTTGCACTGAGTGGACCAGCGCGTGACGCGCATGCCCACTCGGTGCGTGGCTTGTGCTGTAAAATTGTGTCTAAGCATTAGCCAAGGCTACGCGCTCGAGCTGAGCCACACAGGATTGCGCGAACGTCAAAAGACACGAAAATAATGATTCGGGAGGGCTTGGGGGAAGGGGGTTGGGGAGTGGCTGAGATGTTACCACTCAAGTACGGTGTTACTCAAGCAAAAGCGCGTGGTGTGTGTATGAAGGCGTTTTAAATAGGCCCATTTCAAATATCTGCTCTAGTTCTGTTGGAAGCTGGGGAATCTCTGCACAGTGACGGATACCGAAGACAACACAAAGGTTGGGACTCTAAAATGTTTTTATATTTCAAAGCTTTACACATTTTTTTTTAATCCGTTTTGGACGAGCCTAGTTCGTCAACGTGGAGCTGTCCCGAAGCCTTTCAGGACGAGTACAGCTCGTCTGCTTTCTCCGGTTCAGGCACTCAACCGTTTTGGACTAAGAAGGTTTGCTCATGTCTTCGCTTGAACTCAGGGCCAGAAAAAAATTTCGGGGGGGGGGGGGGGGGGGGGGAGGGGGACAACGGCGGCCATTTTGAAAATGTCTATTGTCTTATTTTCGCCTATGAATCATGTGCATTGGTGGCATATAATGGAGAGTTATAGCAAACCGAAGAACCGGTCCCGGTTTGGTACCCGGTAGCCGACCGATGCCACTGCGCGTGCGCAGAGGTGGAGATTAAAATCGGCTGGCTGCAAGTGCACCGACCAGGGCCGTACCCAGAAAAAAAATTCGGGGGGGGGGGGGGGGGGTCAGAACCCCCTAACCCCCCCCCCCCCCCCCCCCCCCCTGGTTACGGCCCTGGCTTGAAGTGCTACCAATTCAAATGGCAAATGGCAGCACTGAATTTATTACACTTTTGCTCCCATTTTGTTTCTGGTTAGAAACATGATTTTGAAGGCAACAAATGCGATTTTGAAGAGAAAAATTGAGCAGTTGAGGGTCAGAAATTTCCCCCAAAAACGTAAAACGGTTAAGGCGGGGGGGGGGGGGGGGGGGGTATTGTTAAATATAAGGAGGCATGGCAGAGTCGCTGAATGACAGCATGATTTACGTATACTACAAGCTTTCTTTTTTTTTTTGTGAGAGAGTTAATAGAGCAGCGCAATTTTCAACGTGTGATGTGTATGAGGACTGGCGACGCGAGCACATGGCACCAAGTGCGAACTACCTAAGGAAGCGTTCGGGCAACTATTCTAACAGCCTTAATTACAAGTTAAGAAGGTTACAAGTTAAGAAGGTAGGAGAAGCTCCTCCCACGAGCGTGATGCGCCCGTTTCAAATCTCTCCGCAGTCGAAAGAAAAGTTCACTGAAAACGCTCCTTCTTCCGCTTCAATGGATTCCAACTTGTCTCCAACTTGTATTCATTGGAGGGGGAACCGAGCCCCTGAAAGCAGCTTTTGTATCCATCGGAGGGGGAAGCTAATCCCCGAAAGTCGTATTTGTTTCCATCGGAGGGGGAAAACACTAATCTCCCTCTCGTGGCTTCCACAATGCTAAGTCAAAATCGAAAGATAAAGCAAATATGTACAGAAAGGCAAGACCCTCCTCGCGCGTTGGCCGCGACGTCACCGAAACGATGGGACGCTATTGGATGCGGAGGTGGCGGAGGGATATATGATTCCCTTGAGGGGCATTTGCCGCTACCTTCTTAACCTGTAACCGACTATAGTAGGCGGCAAGAAGGCACACCACACCCTAATGGAGCCGTACCACATGTTCGAAGTTCTGCCATTACTGTAATATATTAAAATAAATTATTCAAATTTTGCAGAATTTGATAAGACAAAATACGAGAGTCAGATTTTTCATCACTTATTTATGCTAAACACTCCGACTGCTCTTTCTTAGAAGTCGCAGCTCGCTCGTAATCTCTGTGGTAGCGGCAAATCCAATTACACTTTCTGCAGTCAGTCTGCTGTTGTCCGTTCTCTTCCCTGCATTGTGCTGGAAGGGGCCTGTAACCAGAAAAGCACAAGCGCAAGTTAAAATGTGCCGCGGCCATCAACAAAACAAATGTTGCCGATGTCATCATATGTATACCTTACAAACCAGGTGGGGAGTGGACTTTCCTCGAGAAGTAATTGAAGACAGTTCCTTCAAAGCAATGCGAATACTATTGATATTGCAAATATGATAAAAGGGCAGAATACTTTTAAAGGGATCGTGCAACGAAATTGTAGTGCCTATTTTATTGTCTAAATGGCAACCACGTTCTGGCCCAGGGTGTAAGATAGACAGGTGGCGAAACGGCCCAAAGAAGTAGAGCACCCTACAAAGAAGCATACCGCAGCGCCGTGGCCGGATTGTGTGCTCATCTGCTTGCGGGTACCCCCGATTTGCGACACTGGCGCTGCGGCGAGAGGACGCCCTATTAAGCTGAATTTTGCCAGAGAAGTAAATGCTGAAACTAGACAACAAAATTCAAAGCAAACTTTCTGCAGCGACAAAGAGTTGGAAATAGTTGTTGAAAGAATAGAGGCAGCAGTTTCAGGGCAACGGCATACAGATTGGACCTATGAGAGCCTAACTAGGCTTTTTGCTCTAGAACTAGACAAAGTTAAGAGTAAACGAAAGGGGAAGCAAGGACATAGACCAAAAAGTTGGTGGGACAAAGAAGTGAAGCAAGCGATACAAAAACGTCAGGAAGCCTCTAGAGAACACAGGTACTCCAAGCGTAGTGGGGAGTCCGAAACGGAAGTAAAAAGAAAATGGGACAATTTTATAACATGTCGCCGAGAGGCATCCAGTTTGATCAATGCGAAAATTCAGAGAAAGGGTGAGGAATGGATGAGTAATGTAAGTAAGAAAGATAGAAATGCTGCCAAGAAGTTTTGGGAGCACTTGAACTCACTCGGTGAAACAACGCAAGCTAGACAGAGGTTCATACTCTCGCATCAGGGAGATCAATTAGAGTGAGATGATGCGATACAATATATAGGAGCAGTGATGGAGGAGAAATTTCGGGAACGGGTACATGTGGAAGATAGGAGAACCGAAGGAAGTAGCAGTCCAGTTTGTGACATCGCGGATTTTGGACAAAGAGAATGGGAAAAGGCGGAACGAAGAGTCCCTAGTGGCACGTCGACAGGCACAGATGGTATCCCTATCAAGCTGGTGAAGAATTTGGGTCCTAAATCTAAGGCAAAACTAAGGGAGGTAGTGAGTACCATGATAACAAAAGGAAATATTCCAGATGAATGGAGGCTTAGTAGGATCAGTATGATATATAAGGGAAAGGGAGATAAGTCTGATATTAGGAATTATCGTCCTATAACCGTGACACCGGTTATTTACAGGTTGGTAATGCAGATTATAAAGAACAGACTGGAGGAATGGGTAGATTGCGAGGGCATGGGCGAGTTACAGAACGGGTTTCGAAAACAAAGAAGGTTGGAGGACAATTTATTTTCTCTAACACAGTGTATAGAAATAGCGCAAAAAGAAAACAGACAGCTCTGGCTGGCATTTCAGGATATCAAGGGTGCCTATGACAATGTGAACCAAAGAAACCTGTGGGACATAATGGAGAACTTAAACCTAGATGAAGGACTAACAGCACTATTAAGGAACATTTACAAAGATAACAAGGTGATTATAACATGGGAAGGAAAGGCGACAGGGAAAATAGAAATAAGACGAGGCCTTAGGCAGGGGTGCCCGTTATCGCCTTTGCTGTTTATGTTGTATCTGAGAGGATTGGAGGATAGACTAGAGAAGAGTGGGCTTGGGTTCAACCTTTCTTACAGTAAGCTAGGCCAAAAAATTCAGCAATCCTTACCGGGACTGATGTATGCGGATGATATTGTACTAATGGCTGACAACAGGACAGAGTTGCAGGAATTAATGAGCATCTGTGGTAGGGAAGGAGAGGAATTAGGTTTAGAATTCAGTAGCGAAAAATCGGCAGTCATGATTTTTAACGAGGATGAAGTTGAGAGGCTGAAGATACAGAATATTACAGTTGAGAGAGCTAGTAAATACAAGTATCTAGGAGTATTATGTGATGGTGCAGAATATCTCAGAGACCATGAAAAGTATATAATAGCTAAGGGCAACAGAAATGCAGCTGTAATGAAAAATAGAGCACCTTGGAATTACAACAGGTATGAGGTGGTGAGAGAGATTTGGAGAGGGGTCATGGTGCCTGGCTTGACTTTTGGAAACGCAGTGCTATGCATGAAATCCGAAGTGCATGCGAGACTAGAAATAAAACAGCGCGGAGTAGGTAGACTGGCTTTGGGGGCACATTGCAAAACGCCAAACCAGGGAGTACAAGGAGACATGGGATGGGCATCATTTGAGAGCAGGGAAGCGGTGAGCAAGGTAAAATTTGAGGATAGGTTGAGGCAAATGGACGGGGAGCAATGGGCACGAAAGGTTTTCAGCTATTTATACATGAGGAGTGTAGACACAAAGTGGAGACAGCGCACTAGGAAATTAAGAGGAAAGTTTTTGGGCTATAGCGAAGATACGGAAGAGCAAGTCTCAGTTAAGAAGAAAGTTAAGGCCACAGAAAGAGATCGGTGGCTAGAGGGAATGCAGACAAAGACGGCTCTGGAAAGCTATAGATTAAACAAAAGAGTTATTGCCAAAGAAAGCATTTATGACAATTCTAGGGGAAGCTCATTGCTGTTTGAGGCAAGAACGGGTGTTCTGCGAACCAGAACATACAGAGTGAAGTACCAGGAAATTGATACAGTGTGCACTGCTTGTGGAGAGGAGGACGAGACGGCTGAGCACTTGATACTCTACTGTAAAGGGCTTCACCCTATGCCTACCGAAGACAACATAGATTTAATAAAGTCATTGGGTTTTAGAGACAGCGAAGGGAGAGTGGATTTCAAGACTGTAGAGATTACCAAGCAAAGATTAAGTGAATGGTGGCGGAAATCGAGAGAAAACTAGGCATTTTCTTATTCACTGATGGCAAGGGGGTTTCATAACCTCACTTTCTTTGCACTGCGGAGTGAATATAGATTTCACATTTAAATATTCTAAGCTTAAATGGTAAAACAAAATGGCTAGGCGGCGTAAGCTACCGCCCGATCCAAAGGGCTCAGCCGTATTCATCCATCCATCCATCCAGCTATACCAGGTCTCACCTTTGCGGATGACATCGTACTTACAACGGAAAGTGTAGAGTCACTGCAGCAGCTTTTAGTCATTTGTGTAGAAGAGGCGGATGCGCGCTGCCTTCGCTTCCACAGCAAAAAGTCGGCAGTCGTGCAACTAGCCGGACCTGAAGACCCGCGTCTTGGTCACTGCGTGCTGAAGGGCGAACGAATCCCCCTGCAAGGCACCTATAAGTACCTGGGTATTCTACTCACAAATAAGCCAGAATACCTAGCGGAACACCATCTCCACCTCAGAAAGAAGGCCGTGCCAAACACCAGTGTCCTTCGCAAGCGTAACCTATGGAGCTGCAATCGATTTCTAGTTACAAGGGAACTCTGGAAAGCAGCCATGGTCCCTGGCCTAACGTTTGCTAATGCTGTTGTGTGCATTCCTGGAGACGTGAGGGACATTCTGGAGCGCCGGCAGCGCGAAGTTGGGAGGCAGGCCCTAGGCTGCCATGGCATGGTGGAGAACGAAGCTGTCCAAGGAGATCTTGGATGGTCATCGTTTGAAGCCAGAGAAGCAGCTAGCAAGATCGGCTACGACGGGCGTCTGCGACTCATGGATGGAGGACGGTGGGCCAAACGACTATTTGTGTACATACACCTGACAGGGATACAGACAAAGTGGAGAAAGCGACTGTACCAGCTGGAAAAGAAATATGGCTTCTTTACTGTGCCCGTGGCTGCCACAGAGCAAAAGTGGGAACTGGAGGTGCGGAAGAGAGTGCGCGAGGAAGAGGCTGTGCAGTGGTCGGAGGCGGCCCGCTCAAAGTCAACCCTGCAAGTGTACAACCGCTGGAAAAATGAAATATCGACAGAGACAACCATGTATGATAATAGTGCCGCGCGCCAAGTAGGCAGCGCGGCCGTAGCCTAACGGTTATCGCGCTTGCCTCCCACGCGAAGGGCCAGGGTTCGATTCCTGGCCACGGCTATGCATTTTTGTTAACACTGTAATGTGATGTTCTGGTAAAATCGAGAACCGTCTAGCAGATTCGAGGTCAGAATTTTCTACGCGTCGAACCTTCTACGTCGAATGCTCCAGAAGCCAACGTGTGTACAAAAGCGGCTCCGCAGGCAAGCCGGAGTCAGTTTCGCTCCAGCGTTCGACTGTGCTGCTACGCCGACTTCGACGCCCGCGACGCTCTGTTATTATCTTTGTTCTCCCTTATTTTTTTGGCACAAGTTCGCCACATTGAACGTTTATTTCTTCCCGTTTATTTCCTTTTATTTTGGTCACCACCCGTGACATTTTGGTGGAGGTGCGGGGTAGCGCATGCCCGTGCAGCGTTCCCCTCCCAGGGCCCGCAGTGCAAGCCCGATTCCGAGCCCGGTGAGAACACCACTCGACGCGGAACCTGAAACTCGGACCAGTCGCCGCACCCAAGGTCTGCACCCGGAATACGGACTTCTGCCACCCAGGACCAAGCAGCCGACGAAGCCGACGATGGACGGCCAGCAGTCACAGACCCCGGCCGCTCCTGCCTTCATCTACCTGCCAGTCGCACCCCGGACTCCGACGCCATTCCACGGGGACGCCCACGAAGACGTCGAGGACTGGCTTCAACAGTACGAGCGGGTGGCTCAGCACAACCGATGGACGGACGACCAGCGCCTGCAGAACCTTTACTTCGCGCTCGAAGGAACGGCCAGGCACTGGTTCGAGAATCGGGAGACATCATTGATCTCGTGGACCGCCTGCAAGAATGAGTTGAGGCGAACTTTCACAAACCAGTATCGACGGGAGAGGGCCGAGGACCTTCTTCGAATGAGAACCCAGGGCGCAAACGAGACCATCACCAGTTTCGTCGAGGATGTCCTGCGCCTGGTCACTCGCGCCGACCCTCAAGCCACCGACGAAAAGAAGTTGCGGATCCTGATGCGAGGCGTACGAGATGACATTTTCGGAGGCCTCGTCCGCAACCCGCCGACCATGCACCGTCGAAACGTTTGTAGCAGAGGCGACCAACATTGAACGGGCCCTGCAAGCACGAGCCGCTCACTTCCACCGAGCTCCTGCCGTCGCTGCACCCACGCCGTCAAGCTGCGCCTTCAGCACCAATATTCCGGGGATCCGAGAAATAGTCCGGGACATCGTCCGTGAAGAACTGAAGAAGCTGATACCTGCCGCCGAACACCCAGCTTCACTCTCGATCGCCGAGATTGTTCGAGAAGAGGTCCAGCAAGCGCTCCAGCCAGACGTTCTCGCCGACGCCGCACCGAAACCACCAGCTGTGACCTATGCCGCCGTTGTTCGTCGTCCGCAGCCTCCTATTGCTCGGCAGTACCCAGCTGCACCCCAACGAGAAGTCTCTTCGCCGCAGTACGCGCCGCGCCAAGAGCAGCGTGGACTTCGAAAGACCGACGTGTGGCGCACGGATGACGGACGCCCGGTGTGCTTCCACTGCGGGGAGGCTGACCACGTTTACCGGAGGTAAACGTGGTCAGCCTCCCCGCAGTGGAAGGCTGATTTACCGCCAGCTCGGCCTGCGAGGATTCGCTCCAAACGACCGTCGACCTCGTTTTGGAGAACGACCAAGGGACATCGAAGAATACCTCCGTCGCCCTTCGTCACCAGCGCCCACCGCACCACGAGGTTCCCGTTCTCCATCCCCCCGACGTTCCGCGTCGCCTTTCCGTCGGTCGCGCCGTGACAGCCTGTCCCCCCTATCCCGTCGGGAAAACTAAGTGCGGCAACGCCTGGAGGTGCCGTTGCCGAAGACGACCCGAGTAAAGAGCCTCCAAGAACGCCGGAGCGCTCCCACTCTCCCGACGTCACGCATCGCTACGACGCCCCTGCAACGGTGTCCAACAACCTAAACGTCGTCATCGACGGCCACGACGCATCGGCACTCGTGGACACCGGAGCAGACTACTCAGTCCTGAGTGGGAGGCTCTCCCGCCGCCTTCGAAAAGTCATGACGCCGTGGGAAGGACCCCAAATACGAACCGCCGGAGGACATCTCATCACACCAGTCGGGAGATGCACTGCTCGCGTCGAGATCCACGGTGAAACGTGCCCTGTCAAGTTCGTCGTTCTGCAGGACTGTTCGAGGGACGTTATCCTCGGAATGGACTTTCTCTGCGAGTATGGCGCCGTCATCGACCTCGGAACAAACCGGCTGACGCTACGAAAACCTGCTCCACCAGCGGAGGAACCCCAAGCGACGGCACCCACGGTCCGAGTCCTCGCAAACCACGTAAACCTACCACCGCGGTCGAGTGTTTTCGTACTTGTCGGGATCGATGAAGCTTCCTCTGGCGAAGTTCTTCTCGAGGGAAGCCTCCAATTGCTCCTGGGAAGAGGCATAGGCGTCGCAAGGGGAGTAGCTGAACTTCAGGATGGGCGGACTGTGGCCCTCGTGACGAACTTCCGAAACGAAACGCAACACCTCACGAAAGGTGCAGCCGTGGGCCACGTCGAGAAACTCCGAAACCCCGCCGAAATCACCGCGATTACTGACGAATCCTCGCCGCCCCAGCAAGACAGTACGTCGCCAGCGCAGCTCGACATTGACCCTAAGCTTCCGGACCCTAAACGGCGTCAGCTGGTTAACCTCCTCGCCGAATACCGCGACTGCTTTGCGACGTCGTCGAAGGTGCGCCAGACCGCGGTTGCCAAGCACCGCATCGTTACCGAGGACGACGCGCGCCCTGTGCATCGATCGCCGTACAGAGTCTCCGCTAAGGAAAGGGAGGTGATCCATCAGCAAGTTCAAGAGATGCTGAATGACGACATCATCCAAGCTTCAAGCAGTCCATGGGCCTCTCCAGTCGTGCTGGTTAAGAAGAAGGACGGAACGCTTAGGTTCTGCGTGGACTACCGGCAGCTGAACGCGGTGACGAAGAAAGACGTCTACCCACTTCCCCGCATCGACGACACGTTAGACCGGCTGCGCCACTCTCGATACTTCTCATCGATGGACCTGAAGAGCGGCTACTGGCAGATCGAAGTGGACGAACGGGACCGAGAGAAGACAGCTTTCGTCACGCCGGATGGGCTGTACGAGTTCAAGGTGATGCCCTTCGGACTATGCACGGCGCCAGCAACTTTCCAGCGTGTCATGGACACCGTACTGGCAGGACTGAAGTGGCAGAGTTGTCTCGTCTACCTTGACGACGTCGTAGTATTTTCAGCTGACTTCGACGAGCACTTGAGACGACTCCGAGCTGTTCTTCAAGCCATTCAGACCGCCGGACTCACACTCAAGCCGTCAAAGTGCCGGTTCGCCTATGACGAACTGAAGTTCCTTGGCCACGTGGTTAGTAACGAAGGCGTCCGCCCAGACCCCGAGAAGACTCGCGCCGTCGCGGCATTTCCAGCGCCGACAGATAAGAAGGCCGTGCGAAGATTCCTTGGACTTTGTGCCTATTATCGACGCTTCGTTCGGGATTTCGCAAAGATTTCCGCACCACTTACGAATCTCACGAAGGACGCCGAGAAGTTCGAATGGGCCGAGGAGCAACAGCAGGCATTCGACGAACTGAAACGACGACTCCAGACTCCTCCTGTGCTTGGACATTTCGACCAGGATGCGGAAACAGAAATTCACACGGACGCAAGTAACGCGGGACTGGGCGCAGTACTAGTCCAAGTGCAAGGAGGCATCGAGCGAGTCATCGCCTACGCAAGTCGGACATTGTCCAAGGCGGAAAAAAATTACTCCACGACTGAGAAAGAATGCCTTGCGGTCGTCTGGGCAATAACGAAGTTTCGTCCGTACTTGTACGGGAGCCCGTTCCGTGTAGTCACGGACCACCACTCGCTCTGCTGGCTTGCGAACCTGAAGGACCCGTCAGGACGCCTCGCTCGATGGAGTCTTCGACTACAAGAGTTCAACATGACAGTGGTCTATAAGTCAGGCCGCAAGCACAGCGACGCCGACTGCCTGTCCAGAGCCCCCGTCGAAACCCCTTCCGGCTGCAGCGACGACAATGACGACGAGTGCTTCCTAGGAGCAGTGAACACCGACGATATGGCACGACGTCAACGGGACGATCCTGAGCTGCGCGCATTAATCGAGCACCTGGAAGGGGGCAGGAGTACCGTGCCACGTGTCTTCTCACGAGTACTGCCGACCTTCGCCATCCGACAAGGTGTACTCTACAAAGAGAACTTCGGCGACAACAACACACCGTGGTTGCTGGTAATCCCGAGTGACCTTCGAGAGGAGATCTTCCAAGCCTGCCACGACGACCCGACATCCGGACACCTTGGTTACAGCCGGACACTGGCCCGTATTCGTGAAAAGTATTACTGGCCGAAGCTCCCCAAGACCGTCCACCTATACACACGATCATGCCACGAGTGCCAGCGACGCAAGAAACCGCCGACGAGGCCGGCCGGTCGGCGGTTTCTTGCGTCGCTGGCACTCGTGGCATGATCGTGTGTATAGGTGGACGGTCTTGGGGAGCTTCGGCCAGTAATACTTTTGCCGCGCGCCAAGTAGGCAGCGCGGCCGTAGCCTAACGGTTATCGCGCTTGCCTCCCACGCGAAGGGCCAGGGTTCGATTCCTGGCCACGGCTATGCATTTTTGTTAACACTGTAATGTGATGTTCTGGTAAAATCGAGAACCGTCTAGCTGATTCGAGGTCAGAATTTTCTACCAAAATGTCACGGGTGGTGACCAAAATAAAAGGAAATAAACGGGAAGAAATAAACGTTCAATGTGGCGAACTTGTGCCAAAAAACTAAGGGAGAACAAAGATAATAACAGAGCGTCGCGGGCGTCGAAGTCGGCGTAGCAGCACAGTCGAACGCTGGAGCGAAACTGACTCCGGCTTGCCTGCGGAGCCGCTTTTGTACACACGTTGGCTTCTGGAGCATTCGACGTAGAAGGTTCGACGCGTAGAAAATTCTGACCTCGAATCAGCTAGACGGTTCTCGATTTTACCAGAACATCACATTACAGTGTTAACAAAAATGCATAGCCGTGGCCAGGAATCGAACCCTGGCCCTTCGCGTGGGAGGCAAGCGCGATAACCGTTAGGCTACGGCCGCGCTGCCTACTTGGCGCGCGGCAATAGCCTGGGCAGCCGCCTGCTTTTTGAAGCACGTGCGGGAGGGCTAAGAACGCTAGTGTACAGGCAGCGTTTTGACCAACAGCTAGGTACAATCAACATCATGCCGGGCATGTGGCGAAACCGAGGAAACTATCAAGCATATTGTGCTCTCCTGCCCAAGTCTCGCACCAACACACCCGGTGGATTGGGGCCAGGCGCTAGACAACGGGCTGCATCTAGACGCAGGCACATTCACACGAACAATTTCTGGCAGAAGCCCTCGGCTTCCGAGTTGGGGACACAGGCAGGGATGCTGAGTGCTGGCCCAGTGCGGACTTAAATCGCGCTGCAGTGGCACTGCAGCCCAGATGGAAGTGCAGCGACGCAGTCGAGAGGACTAAAAGGAGGCTGGAGGATCGGTGGCGAAAAATGCAACAGTAGTGAATTTTTTTTTTTTTTTTTTCTCCGTTTTTATTTGGCTAGGTCTGATTTCTATTCAAACCGCCCGCTTCAAAGGCAGGGGGGTAAAGGTGGGTGAGGAGGAGTGGCAAATCCCGTGCGCCGACACCCGGGGTCCCGAGTGAACGACCGCAAAAGAGAGCGACAGAACACGAGAGAAAGAAAGTTGCCATGGTAAACGCGAAGAGTGTAAACTCTCAGCAATATAAACAGTGATAATTTAACGTTGTAAACTAAATTCTGAGCTATTCTAACGCTTATAAAAAGCAATAAAGTCATTACGCTGCATTAACTTCCCTTCTGTCGAAATCTCGGAAATCTGGTGGTTGCGCAGTTTCGTATTCCTCAACCGCGCTCACCTGCGCCCCACCGGCGAAGCCGGGTATATGGTTTAGTTTAGCGTTAACGCGAGGCCGTACATCTGCGCGCTATGCAAAAAGAAAGCTTCGAAAGGAACTCGAATATCTTTCCACCGGTAAGTTCGTGGATTGTTGAAGTTCACGAAACTGCTCTGATGATGTAACCGTGATGGCCTGTAGCTGAGCCGGTTGGTTATTCATGCTTACTGATTACCAGCTGAACGTTAGGAAAGCGACGAAGAGAGAAAGAAACACACTGCTGGACTATCAACCCTTTTTTTATATACACTTCCTTTTCCTCAACCCAATCCTTAAAGGAGCGATGCAACAATTTTTGTACTTTGCTCAAATACCGCTTAAAACGGATCCCTAACGTTAATGACCTATGAAACACGCGTTCGTTTTTCACCCCACGCAATAGAAGTCCCAGAAAAAAATTAAGAAAAACGAGCAGCGTTCACCCCCTCAACTCGCAGCCAGAACAAGCGGCCACGTGATCTGGAGCCGATTATATGCCGCCAGTGTTGATCATAGCCACGCGCTGGGGTTGGCAAAGCGCAGGACACGCGCTGAGTTCCAGATATTGTTATGGCTCGGCTGTTGTCGTCGTTGCAGCGATTGGACACGGGTCACAACCCGAATGCTTCTCGAGCTAGCAATTGTCACGAGCCCACGTCGAGTGCCCACGCAATGCTCGGGTCCAATCTATGAACCGCATTCAAATATCGTCACTTGGGTGTACTGCGATCCCCGAGTTACGTCATCAAATTTTGCAAAGGAGAGATTGAATGAAAATGATCGCTTTTCTCCTTGAATTTACACCGCAACAAAGGAGTTTCTTGGCCAATGGCGTTGCGTGTGAGTATCCTTGAGTCCCAGGTGTGCCAGTAAGCTCGTGTAGAGAGAAAACAATTCCAATTGAATATCGTTGCACAGCTCCTTTAAAAGGGTAGCTTCTTCTTCTTCTTTCAAAGCTTATACTTAAACTTCCTTTTTCTTCTCACGGACCGTGTTGTTCTCCACCTCTTCGACTTTCCCCATCCCAAAAGGGTAGCTTCTACTACTTCAGTCGGAGCTTAGACAGAAACTTCCTTTTTTTCTCTCACGATCCGTGGAGTTTTTGTCTTCTTCGACTTTCGGATCTTGAAAAATGTCTTTCTTTTTGTCTTTTATATTTCCGGTGGTGTCACCCTCGTTTTTCTCGGTCGGATCTTGGAGTCACAGGGTCCCAACTTGGTTCATCCGAGGTGCCGCTCTCTTCAGATACATTTTTTCTTTGGGCAAGAGCGCAATGGAGGCAACACTGACGCATTCTCCCTCCCCCTCCTCAATGGCCAACGCTTCAAGGAGCTCCCTTCCAAGCTGCTTTCGGTGTTTTGCTAAAACGGTGACGCTTGTGAAATCAGGAGCACATTTGCAGGCCCTACAATGTGCCGAGAGGTGGCCCGCCGACGTTAGTGCGGTCACAGAGGCTGCATGTTCTCTGGTGCGGTCGTTGATGCACCTCCCCGTCTGTCCTATGTAGCTTTTGCCACATGACATAGGGATCTTGTAAACCACTCGTTTTTCGCATGGGGCGTAGGGTGTTCGATGCGCAGTGCTGCAGGTCGTCGTCCCGTTCTGGGCGGTTTTCCGGTTCACCCTACGGCACATGGCGTAGGCCTTGTTGGGGGCGGAGCACACAACGTGGACGCCTTGTCGGCCGGCGATCTTTTTTAATCGATGAGTAATGCCGTGAACATACGGGACCACTGCGAAAGGCGTTGGGGGCTTCTTTTGAGTTGTTTGATTCTTCTCAGGATTTTGACGTACTTGCCTACAAAGCTTTTCACATACCGGTACGAGGAGGGTACTCGAGTACCCAGAATCCTGGAGTCGACCCAGCTGTCCTTGAAAGCAGCGCCCCACCTTATGAGGGCAGGACTTCTGTAGCGCCGAGGCTAAAGCTCTGGTGGCCAACCCCCGTTTTACGTTTTTGGAATGTTCCGAGGTACACGGAAGGAACCCCTTACATGAACGGGGTTCATAACTCCAGCACACGTGGGAAGGTTGAAACTCCAATGAGAGGTCTAAAAACCGTCTTCGTCGCTTTCCTAACGTTCAGCTGGTAATCAGTAAGCATAAAGATGTAACCGTGTTTGGGACCCCGAGGGTCTGCCTGCATGATCCGCCGCTTGCGGCAGCCAGAATGTATGAGAAAATGGCGGACCTTTTCCTCTAGAGTTAGTAGGTCTGTTCGATTTGGCCGGAAAGTTCTGAATTAGTTCTGTCCGAGTTCAGAGGAGTGCAGGAGTCGTGCAGCGGCGACGCAGAACCAGTGCAGCCGCCGCGCTAGGACTGGCGCTGTGATCGGGATCGAGCGGAAGCGCAGAGTGTCGTCTTATTTGTTCGTGGGTTGATAAACAATTCGTGTTTTTATTTAGCTTTAAAGTATAATAACGGAACCTTTTCTGTGAATATTTTTTATTCGCGTGTACTAAAAACGTTTTCTGCACGAAATGTGTTTCTGTCTGCATTTTTAACGGTCGTTTGGTCCTCTCATTTTCATAAGTGTTCGTGTCCTTCATATTCATTTAGCAATAGTAGATTCATTCCTAGTTTCTCGAGTGTCGCATTTCTACGATATGTTCGCGGCATCGGGATGATTTTGCGTCGGAAGTCACTGGCGGCAGCGCGCTGTCGGTAGCTTTCACCTCGAAGACGAAGGCCTGACGATAGCGTTTTGGCCAAGACAGTTATCGACCGTAACTATGGCGTCAAGCTAAAGCGTTTATGCTGATTCTCAAGAAATAACTGCATGGAACTACCAGGCCAATGCCGATTCTCATCGTCGTTTTCCCAGGCACGTTAGTGGACGTCCAGATACCAGCGGACAAAGCACGTAGTATTATGCTCAGCTACGGGGCACGCGACAGCCAATGAACTAAATCCCAGACCTCAGCAATGTATCGGAGTCGTCAGTACGCATCCAAGAGCAACTGAAGGCGGGGACTATCAAGCGTACAATAGCTTTCCCGTGTCGGTAAGAAAGAATATCAACACTGTGCATCCCCACATAGCATCAAAAACAAACAATTTACGTGATCCAGTATTTCAACACTTACCACAGGGAACCAAACCTACACGAGCAGGTGCCTATAAAACGCTTTCAGAATATCATAATCAATCAAATTCCTTATGATCTCTATTCCGCGTCCGCCCCGGGTACGTTATTATCATAATAGGGAGGAAATGCAAGGTCCGTATCGGCGTTATTATTAAACATCGCAGACATTTGAGCGAGAGCTGCGAAAAATGGCACCTCGAGCAGAGACGGACGAGGAGTGTTGTCTGCTATCGCCGTCTGCTCTTGTCGTCTGCTTCTGCACGGACGCTGAACTGACTCTGGAGCCGATGCAAGATTTTGAGGAACTGGGTGTGAACTCGTTCAGAACTGGGATGAATCGAACGCGCCAGTGCAGCGACCGGGCAACTTCCGGTTGAATCGAATGCGCCAAGTATGTATGATCTCTATGGTACTTGGCGACCCGAGGCCAATGTTGCCGGGCGGAGCCGAAGTTTCGGTTTTGATTTCCGCTCGTGTTTAAAATTAGATTTAAAAATATATATCCCATTTTTCGCGAAGCAAACGACGTAGTGTGTTTTACTAGAACTTTTTAATTCGAAATCAATCATTATCCCAAAATCTTCGGAATTGAGCGGAGTTGCCCTTTAAAGGGACCATGAAATGATTTTAAAATCGAATTTCATCCACCGCACGTCGTAAAAGGTATGAAAAGAAACACAAAAACACAAAACTAGAGAGCAAAAAAAAAATTATTTGCTATTCGCAACTCCAACGCCCTATAGGTGGCGGGGCGGTAGTTCCAAGATGGCGGAAGAGACGGGGATAGATTCTCTAGGATATCCGTGCGCCTGCTCGTGCTGACGCTGTTCAGCGCGCTAAAAAATGATTTATTTGCCCACGAATTCGAAGCGGTTAGGGAGGGATCGTATAACAGGTGACGGAGATGCTGATGCACGTTAGGAAAGCGAGCATGCTGGTATTTAAAAGTTGCAGAAACCTCAAGTGCTAAGCTTTGTGGTGAGCGAGCACGTTTTAGGCACCGGCCACGTTACTGTTTGTGGCAGATTATTTTTGAGGGTAATGAAGATATGTTTGCGCTTTGCCTGGCCTTTAGTGCTCTGAAAAGAGAGCCGCGAACGGTGACCGTCAAGCTTCGGAAAAGCAGCAATACACAGTATTGGTGTCTTCGCGTCACAGCCTCTCAAATCGCTGCTCACCGTCTCGGTTTTAGTGTATTGCAACACGTAATCAAACTGCTCTATGGTTATTGATAAAAAGTTTATTACTGCAGGCTACCGTGCGGTGTAGCATTACAATCGCAAGCTCGCGCTGCGCCTTTGAAGCACAATTTTCAGTGCGCACCAGAAGCGTCGGCGTGCTCAACAATCTAAAAAAAAAATGTTGTAGTCCTTACATCTCTTGCCACATATACGACACTCCAAAACTTCAGTTCGCCGTGCAGCCCACTAACGTCGAAATGACGGCCCCAACTTTTACGAGAGGCTTGATGACGGCGCAACATATAAGATATTAAACAGCTAAAGTACGCATCAATGAGTACCGAAAAACAAAACAAAACACACCGCGGTTTTGCAGTAGGGCCAAGAAAACCCTGATTCCTTTCTTTTTTCTTACAGTCAATTACACTTACTTAAGCTATTTTTTTTAAGTTGCACAACTCGGCTATCAAGCCGCTCGTGAAAGTTGGTAGCGCCGGTTGAACGTCAGTGTGCTGTACGTCCAACTGAAGTTTAGGGGTATCGTACGCTATGCAAAAACTGCCTATTAACATAATCGGCGCCTTCAGGGGTTTTATTTATTGCTCTATAAAAAAAATATTTTAATATACCGTACATTTTTTGTACCGTGTTATTTGGAACATTGCAGTCCCTCTAGTCAAAACTGCGCGTTCTGAGTAGGGATGTCGCGAACCACCCTAGGTTCGATTTCGAAAGGTTTCGATATTTGCGAAGCGAACTGAGGTTCGATTTCGAAAAATTTCGATATTTTCGTACCGACCGAGGTTCGATTTCGAAAAATTCGCAACTTTTGACCACAGCGGAGTTTCGAATTCGAAAATTTCGAAGCTTTCACGGTTTCTAAAATTTCGAATTCGAATATTTCGAATATTTTTTTACTTCAGGTTCGATAAATTCGAAGATTTCGAAATTCTTTGTAAAAAAAAATTCGAAAACTTCGAACGCTTCGAATTTTTATAGACATGAAGTTCGAACAATTCGAAGATTTCGAATTTCTTTTTGCATAAAGTTCGAAAAGTTCGAAGGTTTCGATTCTCTTTTAACGCTAAATTAAAAAAAAAAAAAAAAAAAAAAAAAAAAAAAAACTTTGAAGATTTTGAATTTCTTTCTAATCCAAGTTTTCAAAGTTCGAAGTCCGATTTTCAAGTTTTTCCACAGTTTCAGTTCCAAATAACGTTTTCACGACTCACTTGTTTTCACAAAATCAAGTTTAGAAAAGTTAGGGTGTGATATCTAGATTCTGCGAAGTTGGTCAGGCAATTAAATGAGACGATGAGTGTCCCGGACATGCTAGAATATTTGCCAGTGCAGAATTGTGACCGCCAGCCCCGGGGGGGGGGGGGGGGGGGGGGGGGGGGGAGGGAGGGAGGGAGGGGGAGGAGGGAGGGGGGTTCGTGCAATCACTACTGCATCACGCAGTAGTGATTGCACGAACACACTGTTTTACGAGACTCATCCAGTTCGAAACGGCCAGGGGCGAGCAGGAGGTTGAGGCTCAGAAAAACCTTGAAGCGACCTGGCAAACTAGCTCGCCACTCCTTGCACGCTGGTAGTAATCCGATCCGGTGAAGTTTGTAATTGTCCTGGAGGTTTATTTTCTGGGACGGAGGAATCGCCTCGCAAAAAGCACAAAAGCCGACACAACTCGAGGTCGAGGAGCGTTCTACCAGACAAGTGGCGTCGGAAGAGGAAAAACGGGGGGAAGAGGGTAGCCGGGGGGGGGGGGGGGGGGGGGGGGGGCGGGGAGGCTTCAGCCTTTTTCTCCCCCTTGCAGGTATTTCGGACTGTTAAAGAAAACAATACGGGGAAAGAGGGCGTGGTCGAGGTTATTTTAATCTGAAATTATTTATGCATATGTGTAGCTACTGTCGCTCTTCACTGCATAAAAGGTTGCGTAGATGGTTATTGTTAGAAACTCGTTGTCAGAAGGCACTGCTCGTCACATGCTTAGTGGTTCGGAAGTTCAAAGCTGTCTTTTCAACCTAAACACCTGTGCCAATAGTAAAAAAAAAAATAAAAATAAATGCGGGAATAAAAAGCAGGAGAAAAAAAAAAAAAAAACTATCAAGAATTCGTCGGAAGTGCTCTATTCTTGCATATTCAGAGGTTCAGAACTTCGAAACAAGTTTCTTTTACCAATATGTGTACAGGCTAAAAGAAACACGTCCCAGAAACGTGAAGCGAAAAAAAGAAAAAAAAGTTTATTTAATGACGTGCTGAACTTGAACACTATTAGAAATCTTCTCCCATGAGTTAATTTATTCCTTAACGTGAAAAAACAATAAATATATTATTTTGTATTCTGCAGATGGCAACGATATGTACTGTCTGTGGTGTTAATTTAAATGCGATACCTCAAACAACTTAGACGAAAATAAATATCAAGTTTAGGTCATAATTGCATGCAGATACATGTTTGGACATTTCTTCGAAACTCACGTTGAATAACAATAATCACATCTTAAGACGGCACTTACCTAGGCTATACATAGATCATTCTTAAAAAAAAGTATAACATATCTACCATAAATAGCTCCGGCTGCAGCGTGCTTCAAATCTGGCACAAACGATAATCGTCAAAAACCCGTCGTCCTTCCTCGCCCCTTCGGGGATTTATTTCTTTAAACCTAAGCATGCCAGAACATTGAAATAAACGACATTGTCTTTCGTAAGGAACGCAGCACCGCGTGTAAAAGTTCGAGAAAAAAAATTACGAATGTACCCCACTACTTGAAATCAAATGAAACCGTCCGCCGGTCTTTCGAAGTTCGACGAACGTCGAACTTTTACCCTAAAAGTTCGAAGCTCGTCGAACTTCTGACTTTTCAGAATTCGAAAGTTCGAAACTTTTCGAATTCTCTTGATAAATAGGTTCGAAAGTTCGAAATTCATCGATTTTTTGTATTAAGGTGGCGATGCAAGCGAGTTGGTTCATGACTTCTGAAATTGGAAAACAGCGCACAAAAAGACGAAGACGACGAGAGAAGAGCACAGGACAAGCGCTGACTATCAACTGAAGTTTTATTAAAAAAGGCTCAAGCAAGAAAACACCACACAGTCAACCAACGCCGAAACAACCAATGGCGTGTCGCTCACCAGTCATCTATAAAATCTATCTCTTTTTTGTGAAGATAAACAGAAGGTTGGCTGACGCAGTGCCCCGCGCCAGCTTTTTCGATAGCATGCGCCTCCAGCACCTCTCTTTGCACTTTTGTGCGCCCCCTGCCAATGATTAAGGTATTTTGGAAGACGGGGTGACACTGGCAGTCTCTGCAATGTACGTACAAGTGACCTCCGGTCATTGACCGCAGGGAATTCGCATGCTCACGCATTCTCTCGTTGACGCAGCGTCCCGATTGTCCAATGTAAACCCGTCCGCATGACAATGGAATTTTGTAGATGACACCCACAACGCAATCCACGAACTTGTTGACATGCTTAACAGTACATGACATCTTTTTACTGCTTGCCTGGTTTACGCGCGGGCAAAGTTGTGCTAATTTTTGTGGCGCTGAAAAAACCATTGGCACATTGAACCGGTTAGCCACTTTTTTTAAATTGTGTGAAACCTTATGTAAGTATGGGACAACCTGAGGCCTTTGTTTAGGCTTTACTTTTGGTTCCTGAGAACCGCTCTTGACTTTTTTCAAGAGTGTCTGAGAGACACCAAGCAAAACAGAAAGAGGAAATCCTGCTCCTAAAAGTCGCTTGACCTGGGCTTCATAGCTGTCAAGCATGGCATGGTGACAGGACCTGTGCAGTGAAGCTTGGAGGCATGACGTGGCAATATTTCGTTTCACAAGTTTGGAATGGGCGGAATCGTATGGCAGGATTTCCTTCTTGGTTCGCGGGTTGTAGCGCCAACACACATGTGTCCCAGTGAATTGCAGCCGTAAATTTTTGCAGCCGATTTTTTGGTCAGTCAAGTTCGAAAGTTCGACAAGCATCGAACCTTGCAGCGCAATAAGTTCGAAAGTTCGAAAAAGATCGAATTTTTTAGCGTAATAAGTTCGACGGTTCGAAAAGCGTCGAACTTCTTAGCTTAACAAGTTCGAAAATTCGACCTCCGTCGAATTTTACGATATAGACAATTCGAAAAATCGAAATCTTTCGAACCTTTCGAACCGCTTGATTCGATCATCGAAACTTCGATTCGAAAAAAGTTCGCGGCATCCCTAGTTCTGAGCTCTTGACACAAACGGCTGGCTAACACAGACGCGCTTAAAATGCTTCGAGCATTTCTTTATTTGCTTTGTAATTACCTGAAAGAAAACCCGGGTATTCAGTCTTTTTCAGGTGCTTGGATAAATGGTGATGTTCCTTGAAACGTCCTTATAACGCGAACCCATTCCCGATGTGTATTGCTCGACATACCGCTGCGCGACGAGTTTTCTTCTACTTATCGCAAAGAGTAGACTTTCCGTAGACCGTACCATAGAGTTCATCATTATTAGCGGGAGCGTTTTCCGTCACGTTGAGCACAGATTGAGCTGGCGGCCATGGACAAGACCAGAAATCCGCAGCGTATGCGATACGCGAAAAGTCCCTAATGAAATTAGACCTCCCGGTCCTTTCTGCAAGGCTGTTGCAAAGCGGAGCACAAAAATTCCTTTTTTAACGCGCTCACTTTTTTCGTTAAAACGGTTTTACGCATAAAGGCCGACAGTCCCTGCCACCGTTTCCGCGCCGCCGTCGCCGCTGCCGTCCCCGCTGCTCTGGTTCTACGTTCGTCCGCGGGAGGGCGAGCGGCGCGCTGGAGTTGCGAATAGAACTTTTAAAAGAAAACTGGACTCTTTTGCGACTTCTTTCCTTCGAAAGCTCTGACTTTTCACTACGATGCATCCGCAGAAACGGAGCACGTCAGCCGAATCCACGTCGCCTATTGGGTAAGAGCCTACCTCACCAGCACCGCGATCGTAAACAATAAATAGCCGGCGAATGCTTCGTAAAAGTTTTGTTAAATAATATTCAAACCCACATTTTGTAGCATAATTAGAGATGTGTGGCGAAAATTGCCAAATTTGATAATGCTTAGGGTGCCTACATGTCTGTCTGTCTCAGGGTGAAGACATCCATTGTTGTCCTGAATGTGCCAGCGCGTGATGCTCTCGCGCACTCGGTGCGTGACTTGGGCGGTAAAATGGCGTCCATGCATTAACCAAAGCTACGCGCTCGAGCTGAGTGACACCGGATGGCACGCAGTTCAAAATGCATAAGAAAACGATTGGGCGGAAAAATGGCTGAGATGTCACCACTCAAGCAAAAGCGCGCGTGTGTATGCAGGCACTCTAATAATGCTGAGAGCCAAGCGCCATCTATCGTGTGGTAAACGAAGCAACTACTGCGCGTGCGCAGTAGGGCAGGGCTGGCAGGGCCGACTTCAGAACGGTTATTTCCTTTGGTTTCCTATCTCTCGAAACTCTGACTGACTGAACGTTTATCTTTCTACGTGTTCATCTCGCGCGTGCCGACTTCAAGCAGCAAGAAAAAAATGTACTCAAAACAGACCACGACGAACAAGAACGCTGGATCCACAAACACCCGAGAAGAGTGACAACAGCCGCGAATCCCGCTCCGACGAAGCTCTCAAAATATAGGCCTAGCAGGCACTCCGACTCGGCGCAGCGTTGCTTCGTCGCAAGACCGTCTGTCTGCCTACGACCGGCTGGCGTGCTGAATGGAATATGCCCGCGCTACCCTTGTGGACCCTTCCCGGATGCCGGTGAGGTCATCAGTGACGTCACTGATGACTGATGATGACGATGCGGATGCCGGTGACGTCATCAGTGACGTCACTGATGACGTCATCAGTGACGTCACTGATGACGTCATCAGTGATGATGCGGATGCCGGTGAGGTCATCAGTGACGTCACTGATGACGTCATCAGTGATGATGACGATGCGGATGCCGGGTCATCGGGGAGGTCACGTGACCTCGGTGGGGGTCACGTGACCCTGAGGGTGGTCACGTGACCTGGGGGTGTCACGTGACTTCGGGGGGGGGCATCCGCATCGTCATCATCAGTGACGTCACTGATGACGTCACCGACATCCGCATCGTCATCATCGCTGATGACGTCATCGGAGTCCGCATCGTCACTGATGACGTCATCAGTGACGTCACTGATGACATCATCGGCATCGTCACGTGACCCCCCCAGGTCACTTCACCCCCCAGTACCCTTCCCTCCTCCTCCTCAAGAGCTGCGCTCTAATAGACTACTTCCATAAAGCCCTGCATGCAACACGGCGCGCGTTGCACTCTGGGAACTAGTTGGCCAGGGAGGAGGGTGGCATGGTTTCGGTTTCGATCGACACGTCGACAAGAGATGGTTTTCTGGTCCCGAGACCGTCATTTGTGGCCTCTAAACTAACCTAAATGGCCAGGCCTCGAAGCTTTAGCACAAGCCTGAGACGTATAGCTTGTCTTAACACATGCTTAAATTGTTGTATTTTTGTACTTGAGTCTTCCTGTTAGCGTTCGAATCGAGGCATGTGGACGAGCCAGTGCTGGGAATCTCGACGCTGCGAAGCTCGGGTTTCTTGCTTGTATACGAATCAACAAGCTGTAGCGACCAATAAGTATGCATACATTGAGCTCGCGCCTTTACATTAGTGTTGCTGATCAGGAAGTTTGTTTGTTTCGTGCGTCCATAGACGAAATATTACTTTTTGCAATTACTGTATTTCTTAATATGCCTGAATATGCGAGGTAAAACTCGGAGGCGCCATTGAAAAGCTAAATTTTGACACACTTCTTATCTCTTATCTGTACTGACCCGCAGCACTGCACGAAGTGAAGTCCCTACCCGCTTGCATTCCATTCATATTCAACATCGCGTATGCACATAAAGTTATCCTGTAATCATATAGGCAAATTCGCACATACAGACCGTTTTGAAAAAGCAAAAGTCGAGCACTTGTGTGAAGAATGTCGCACCGTTCCCCGGAAGTGCGCCGGACGGGCAGGAACCCCCATGCGCACCACATAGGGGTTCATGCCCGTCCGGCGCACGGTGCGGCATTCTTCACACAAGTGCTCGAACGAATTCAAAGCGCGTTTGACGGTTGCTAATGGCCATAATATTTGTTTTGTGTTTGTTTTTTTCCTGCCTGAGTATGCCGAGATAATTTCAGACACACCGTTCAGGCGCAGATCTTGGGCGTCAGTAAAAGCTCGTCCAAAAAGGCTTAGCGAGGAGTAGGGGACGCTTGTTAGGGCCTCCGTCGTAGCTAGCCGATCTCAGCGTTTGCGACAAATTAATTGCGAGAAATTAATCTTCTACCAGCATAAAATTCGAGTGGGAGATATATGATGACACGAGGAAGAGATCATAGTAACTTTTGTGAAGTAGTGAAGTCGAATTTACTGCGTTTCCTGCGTAAACGCTGGGCTCAACTTTGATACCCTGTGAGGATGCGGCTTTCTTTTCGCCCAATGAAGTAACAAGAAACGGACGTTTGGCAAACAAAATATGTATAAGGCTCCAGATGAACGAATTTTAGTTCTAGTTCAGTGGTACTAGACGGGATTATTGAAATTGAGCTCAAACATGCACCCGTAGGGTGAGGTGACTAAGCCACGTCTTACTACGTTCGCATACGCACGCACCATATCCGGTGTTTCGGGAACCAAGGAAAGTGCCCCGGTCTTCGTTTTGTATCGCTCGGGAATGAGTCTATTGTACGTTCGTGAAAAGTTAGATAATCGAAAACGCAAGCAGCGCGTTCGGTCGCGGAGTGATAGCATGAGGTGAAGCTGCACAGTCGAAACCGAAACTGAGTGGCCAACTAGTTCCCAGAGTGCACTGCTTGGTATTTCGCCACGATGGGGCGCGTCGGTTTTGGAAGTAGTCCATTCGGTGTTACAGGGAGTTGTAAACGGCTTTCACTTTTTTTAACGTCGGCTCGCTCCTGCATCTCCGAGACCGCGAAAAACGCCGCGGCAATTTGTTTCCATCTACGTCGCTTTGCAAACGACTGACACTGGCCGCCTTTTACCAACAATGACAGTTGGGTTGATTTCTGTAGTCTTCACCGGAAGACTCTCTGCACATCCCAACAGGCATACCGGCGTATGGGACTAGTCCCATGCTGTCGCTGTAGCGCAACGTATCTCATTGAATTTCGCTCAGCTGCGATGCGGCGATGAGAGGCGCCGATTCAGAAAATACGTCGGTGACATCGGCGCAGTAAAACCTACCGGCGCACCCCAACTCGTCGCCGCTAACGCTCCCATCTCCTACTGCCGAGAGAACTTCCGGTTCCGGAAACAGCGTACACTGTTAACAAAAATAACACGCCCAGACGTGTAAACCGTTGTCCCATAGCGGACACGTCGAAACGTGTTCGTTTTACACGGAGTCATCTGTGTTTTTCGTCTACACATGAGGTGCTGTGTAAAGTTAACACGCTACACCGTGTTTGCCTTCCGAGAAGCACGGTTCAACGTGTTCCTTATGAAACATGGCGGCCAGCAGCCGAGAACAGGCGAGGGACGAGCCCAGCCAGCCGCGCCTTTCAGCCGAACTGAAAGCATACAGGACGCGTTCGTTCTCGTTCGATGTCTTTTATGCACAGTAAACAGTCTCCGAGCGGCGGACGTAGCTACGTGCAAAGGTACCTACGTGCATCGTCGGCGGTCGGTGGCGTCGGCAGCTACGACAAAACCGCTCGACAAAAACAAAAAAAAAAAAAACGAATATTGAACTTACATGGATAAATAGCTCAAGCAAACTCTTGTAATCGGGCGGTAACTTGCGCCACCTAGTGCGATTTCTAGCAACCAATGAAAAAAAAGCAGGAGTCGGTTAATACGCTGAGAACTATCACGAGGAGACTGCTACTCTCATACATCACAGACAACACGAGCACCACGTAGGACACAGCAGCGACACGTACACAAACACAACACCGACACTACGCCCGACACTTCCTACTAACAACGGACTCTCCCCGCGACATGTACGGGTGAGCTCCTTGGTCGCTGATCGTTACCGATTTATAGAAGAAGACACAAAACACGGCACAATGGACAGCCGTATGTAAGAACTGTTTGCATTTAAAAAGTATGGAGGCAAAATCTGTAAAATTAGTCCTTTGCGAAAAACAACGATGTACTAACAATAAATCTTAAACCAGCCATGAAAAAGTTCAAATTTTTGTTATTTTCATGCTCGACCAGTGTTATGAGCAGTCCGACTCGCTTGAATCAGATAGAAAAACAAATGATTGGGATTTTATCAGTACGTATTCAATAATCAATGGAAATTATACTCGCGCAAGGCATTTTTCATATATATTATTGTGAAGGACATCCGCCCAGCACTTCACTTCCGCTAGTTGTAGTACGCGTACGGGAGCACACGCCTTCACTCCCTTCACTTTTGGGGCGTTTTGATGCAGATTGTTGTCGTATGTCGTGTTGGTGTCGAGCGAAGCGGTGAGGCTTGGGAGTTTGTGACCGGTGTTATTCGTGATCATTAATGTGGCGCTGATGCGTGTTTTTTTTTTTTTTTAATATTTTTATATAGCCACATTTAAAATTCACGAGCCCGTGGCACTGCATTATGCTAAAATCGCGAGCTCCTTCTCTGTTGACGTCGTTTTTCTGGTAGCACTCGTGGATACTGCAAGCGTTTAAACAGTGCACAGTCTCGCCTACATCCGCGGTGACGTAATCGACCTGTTGAAACTTATTGCTTGCGTCATTTTGGAGTACGCAAGGCAATTATCTCGCTGCTCCGGTTTCGGTTATAAAAGCAAGGCAAAACGCTCGTAGTTCCCGCCCTCAGTACACGTTGGACATCTTCCACACTTTGACACTGGATAACTGGATGACGAGGATTTACATTTACTTCAGAGGTCACACTCGCCGCTTCCTCACCGTCGAGCAGCAGGATCAGCTGGCGACAAGCCGCGTATGAAAGGCTCGAGCATCAACAGCCCAAGTGCACTGGGTGCCGATGCGGGCGATGCGGGTTTCTGTCAACCGCTAGCCCAACACAGACCGTGACCGTTCCAGCTCTTCGTCATGACGCGGTGTTGCAGAAAGCAGCGTATAATACCACTACACGGACCACCGAAGCGAACGCACTGTTATCGTAAATCTTGGCTTGTGATTGCGCCTAAATTTGTAAATAATCTTATTCTTTTTTCTGGAGACGCAAACGAAGGGCATAACAAAATCGTTTGCATATTCCGCATACCTCACAAAAGCATCCCAGTTAAAAATACCCATTGAGTCCAATTGGAATTTCAAATGGTACCAATTGGTATCAGTGGGAACCAATTGGTATGAAGACAACCAATTGGCCATTCCAATTGGAATGCATTTTCCCAATTGGTCACACCATTTGGAAATATATATACCAGTTGGTATTAATCAACCAATTGGCCATTCCAATTGGAACACATTTTTCCAATTGGTCACTCCAATTGGAAATATATATTTCAGTTGGTATTAATCAACAATTTGGCCATTCCAATTGGAATGCATTTTCCCAATTGGTCCCTTCAATTGGCAATATATATTCCAATTGGTATTAAACAACCAATTGGCCATTCCAATTGGAATGCATTTTTCCAATTGGTCAGTCCAATTGGAAATATATATTCCAATTGGTATTAAATGACCAATTGGCCATTTCAATTGGAATGCATTTTTCCAGTTGGTATTAAACAACCAATTGGCCATTCCAATTGGAAATTACTTTTCCGATTGGTATTAAGCAATCAATTGGGACAGTTATTCCAATTGGATTCTTGGAGATTGGAGCTCTAGAATAATTTTGCACTGAAGGATTATGAGCTTACTCTTCTGAATAAAAAATAAACTGATAAAATGTGGAATTTTTTTTCAAGGGTGTGGGGAACGCCAACAAAACAATCGGGTCACCGGCCACCTCATTACATGAGATGCAACTCATATTACTCCTATTCGTTTTTTTTTTTTTTTTTGTCCTTTCTTTGCGTTTATTTAAATATATATATATACATACATACATACATATAATACTTTATTATTAATCTGATGGCTTTTTGTTTTAACAATTCTTTTCTTTTTAGTTTTACTTACAGTTTCGGTTTGAAAGTCGGAACGCCCCATCGCTAGTGACACCAGTAGGTATTTGTTTTTCTGGGAGCACATGTGTGGGATGTGAGCAGGAGGATGTGAAAATGTGATATTTTCCTCAAGTTTACCAACATTTGACATTTCTTGTTTTAATCAATGTGCCCAAGAAAAGCCTGGGGGAACCGCAACAAGCTGGGGTTTACCACCAACTCCGTCCCGTGGCAGCTGTGGTGAGCGCGATTTTTCTCTTTGTCCTCAGACACCTGAAGCAAGTTCTGAATATTTTCACGGTCAACCTTTTTTGCTAAAGTGTTCTTAGAGCCAACTTTGCTTGTTCTACCTGCTTTTATGTTTGAAACTGTTGCCGCACGTCCGCGTTAGGGAAAAAGTTCGCCATGCGGTGCACACATCGCATTGTAAAACGCTTTCCATTGTAGCAAGCAGTTTTCTAGTGTCTAACTATTTCCTCATTCAGTATTTGAGCCTTCAATATATTTGCTGTTTTTCTTTAGGTTGCTCTTAACACCCTTTTTATTGCCACGTGTTGCTTGCAATATTTGTAAATTATTACATGCTTCCATTGTGCAGAATGCAGCTAGCATGCTATCATAAATATTCCTTTGAATTTGGACAGCTGTTAGAATAAAGCTAGCTCTGCTCTCATTGCAATCAAAGGCATGTGTAGCCTCACACATTCAAATAATGAACATTGTATTCTTTCCGAGATCCAGTGTGCACACAACAAATAGTTCTTTGCAGTCAAAATTGTTGAAAAGAATGGTCTCAGTGCAAAGCCTAAGCAGCCTCGGTGGCTCCAAGGCAAAGCGCCGGCCTACGGATGCCCAGGTGGCGGGTTCAAATTCCGGCCGAGGTACCCGCAATTTGATGGATGCTTATTGTGGAGAAGGCTCCTTGTGACCAAGCTTTTGGTTGCACTTCAAAAGATACTAAGGTGGTCCAAATTAATCCTCAGACCTCCTGGGGCATGCCAAACGCCCATCATTGGTTGGCATGTGAAACCCCCACATTTGACTGACTGCAAAGCTTTGGATCCCCTCTATAGCTGATAACGACATAGTAAATTTCTCTCACTAGGTATGTAAAAAGGGACTAATTTTGATGTAGAAGCTCAAGATGGCAGAAAGCTAACGAATTGAACGGACAACACACAACTCTCTGCTGCCAGGCGTGTTAGACTTGTGAGCCGTTTATCCTGTTAAAATTTTCGACAAGCCTTGGATCACTATCATAATTCAGAAAGCCATACTAACTGAAGCCTTATTATCTAGCTTTCATTGATTTCTATGCTTTCATGCTTGACCCATGTCATGATACTGATTGACATTCCTGCTAATGTACTCCTTGTTCTGCTGTTTATTTCAGAATTTCAAGCAAGAAGAATGAAGCTCAGATTACAGTGTCTGCAGACCATCCGGAGAACAACTGTTTTCCAAGAGCATATTTGCATAATAAAATGTGAAATCATACAGATGGGAGTTGATGGATACTTTCCAAAAAGAAGTCTCGGAACATAACAGGGAGTGGTTCCAATTGGAAAAATACCAATTGGTATTCTTCCAATTGGGAGTCCCAAAACCTAAATGGTTTTCGTTCTAAATGGCACCAATCGGTATTCTTCCAACTGGAACCAATTGGTATTCTTCCAATTGGGAGTCCCAAAACCCAAATGGTTTTCGTTCCAATTGGTATTCTTCCAAATGGAACCAATTGGTATTTTTCCAATTGGGAGTCCCAAAACCCAAATGGTTTTCATTCCAATTGGTACCAATTGGTATTCTTCCAATTGGGAGTCCCAAAACCTAACTGGTTTTGGCAATTGGTACCAATTGGAAAAGCCAATTGGAACCAATGGGTATTTTTAGCTGGGATGTCACCTTGCGAGAAGCGCAAAACACGGTGTCCGCACCGTCCTGACTTCCCAGTCTTTTACCTGCTTTAGAGCAGTTTGTACCTGTCAGTAGGTATGTCTACTGAAACTGCAACTTGAAACTTGGGGCAGTGCCAGAGGGAAAAGAGACTAATTCGGGCCTCTTCCCAATGTAAAGAAAAACCACTATGTTCTCTACGTAAAAAATTGGTCTCAGTTCATGCATCTGTGGGCAGGTAGAAAATCTTGCCCTAGTTTATTCACACCGCATGATGAGCGCAACAAACTCACACGAGTCACACGAGATTTACAGGAAAACATCGGTGGTGACTTAAGTTTCCCTGAAATTCTGTATAACCGGTCGTTTGCGCGACCGAATCATCTACTCGAGCGGTGTGCGTCGCTGTGCGAACACGTCGCTGTGCAAATGCAGTCTAACGACACGAAGCATAGAAACGGCAGATTTAGGGAAACTATCCGAAGTCCCTTGTTCAATTAAAACGACGTAATTTTGTTGAAAACGTCCGCAGCATTTTACTCACGGTATGCGTCGGGAATCTTCCACATTTTGAAACGGAACGAAGGAAGATTTACTTTTAAGAACGCTCGCTGCGTCCTCCCCGACCAGCTGGACCGGATCAGCTGACGACGACGGGGCTAAACCCGTCAAACGCAACCCTACAACAACCAATATGAGCTCCGCGTTAGTGCGGGTTTCTACCTACAAGCACCGCACCACACACCACGAACGTTTCGGCCCTTTCTCGCATCGCCGTGTTGCCCCAAACAGAACGAGATCGCCGAAGAACGCAGCGCTGTCGTGAACCTTGGCTTGTGGTTGCGCACTCGTGGACCCTGTGACTCCCCTCGCTTTCAAAGCACACACGACGAATGGTACTTTCCGTCTTCCGGGAACATCACAGGGGCACTTCTCCGGTCACGTCTTCACTACGTGCTCGCAAACTGCGAAGCTCTATGCGAAGCTTCTCGCGTCCCGTCAAACCAAAACAATAGCGGCTGCCAGAAATTTCTCCGGTCAAACAAAAAGAACGAAAGCCAACCGGCTCGTGCTTCCACCGTACATCGACGTTGCGCTTGCACCATGGCCAGATCGGCCAGATCGCTTGCAGTTGAAGCAGTTGAAGGTTGAAGCAAAAACGAAACCAACTGCAATGTCACGTGTTCACATCGAAGACACGCTTTTTATATCCATTTTAACTGTTTTGAACGAATAATTGGACCCATGACTCTATTTGTGGTGTTTAAGAAACTATTATCAAGAGCCCTAAACTAAATGCAAACATGGGCGACATGAGGGAAGCCGCATTGCCATCGACCAGAAAATGGCGGCGAGCCACGGTAAGCGCGGGTTTCGCCAACGTTATCGTCCCGCGACATGGCGTAATTGCTTTTGGTGCTTATCTGTTTCCGAGACATGTTTCTTTCCGCGGCATTTGTCTCGACGGTCCTTTCTAAGTGTGTCCCCAAGCATTCCGGTGCTTCGATAGCCGGCAATGCCGCGGTCGTCGCCGGAGGCGATGCGTGTTATCGAGGTCGGCTACACGCAAAGCACGCAAAGTAACGTTGGCTACACGGTTATGCGTGTATGACCGAACCAAAACACGTTTTTTACAACCTCGCATGATATCTGAACGTATTATCCGTCACTCATCGCGTAAATTTATGGTAATTTGTGTAAATAGCGTGTTTTTCACCCCAAATATTCACCAAATACACGGCACTTGCTAACAGTGTACGTCACGGCTTGTTTTGCGGTCAAGAAAAAGTCGATATTTCATTATTTTTTGTGTAGAAGTTAATAAACCGAGACGAAAACGGATGCCTGTTCGGCATTCAGTGAGCATTGACGGTTTAATGTAAAAGTTATCTGGAAAAAGTAAAAAAGTCATTTCATGGTCCCTTTAAGTATTTTTTAACGCGGAAAGTAGACCTGTGCGCCGGTCAGAAATCGCCGGCGGCGGCGCGCCGGTGTTTGTACCTCCGGCGGCGGCGTGTTGACGGCGCGGAAGAGGGAGGGGAGGGGGTGTAAATTCGAGTGTGAGGGGGAAAGAGGAAGGAGTCGTTTGAGTTTAGAAAACAAGATACAAATACCATCAAAAAGAACACGCTTTTTTTTTTTTTTTTTTTTCTTGAGAGGTACGTTGCTTTCGCTGTGAAGAGTGCGTCCGTTAGAAGAATCAGGTACTCCGGCGTCTTGTTTATTCTCTTTTGTAAGAGAATATGCCGCCGGCCGCAGCCGAGGCGCAAGATCCTCCGCGCAAGACTACACTGTAGCAAGACGAGGAGTGACGACAACAGGTACTTTATCACCGCGTTCGACCTCACCACTCGCTTGTCGCGCGCCCCGTGCCTGACAAGTCGACCGAGCACGTCTTCCGATTTTTAGAACTCTTACTCTCATTCGGTACGCCGCAAGCCGTCATCACCGAAAATGACAGGGTCCTAACCTCACGTTTGGCTTCGCGGTACTTCACTGACAGGCATATTCAGAACATCCTAACAGCTTTGATGATCAAAGCCTAAAAGCACGCACGTCACTTCACGTTGATGATATAATTTTACTTTTGCGTTTTTGCTTAAACCAATGTTTTTTCGCCTTCCGTGGGGAGACGTATCATCAGGTGAACGGGTGTCCGATGGGGAGCCCGGTATCCGTCAGTGTTGCCAATCTCGTTATGGAGCATATTGAGGAGAAAGTGCTGAAAAAAGTTCTGTTCCCGGTCAAATTTTACCGCCGATATGTGGATGACACTTTCGTCATTTTAGATAAAAGTCATGCTAATGATTTCCACCGGGAGCTAAACAGTGTTCACCCCGCGATACAGTTTTCTTGCGAGGCAGAACAGCAGGGCAAACTGCCCTTCCTAGATGTATCTGTAATAAGGACAGGCGAGCCGAACCACATGATTGAAACGGGGGTGTACCGCAAACCATGTGAAACAGATAATTTTTTGGATTTTTTGTCCCATCACCCAGTGCAACACAAGAAATCAGTAGTGCGATCGTTTGTACAGAGATCAAATACCGTGTCATCTAATGAGCTCCATGGCGCAAATGAGATGACTCATTTACAGAGAGCTTTGGTGAAACGTCACTACCCGAGGCGTTTTGTTGACGAGGTCAAAAACAAAATGAAACAAAATGTGGAACCGTGCGAAAGGGAAAGATAAGAATGTAGTGTGCATCCCGTATGTCAAAGGAGTCTCCGAACCTCTTAGTCGCGCTTTGAGGCCCCTTGGCATCCGAACTGTTTTCAAGCCATACAGAACTATTGGAAATTCCGTTTCCAAACCAAAGGACCCAACCCCGGCGAACGTCCAAAGAGGCGTTATCTACAAGATCCCCTGCAGTGACTGCCCAGCGTCCTACATTGGTGAAACTGGACGGAGGAGAGATACCAGACTCAAAGAACACAAGCGTGACGTCACGTACGCATCCCACGCGACGCGACTGAAGACTGAACTGGTGGACCATGCGTGGACAATGGGGCATTCTTTCGACTTTCCGGCCGCGACGACCTTGGCGAGAGAGGACAGATGGGGGCCCCGAAAGCTTCTAGAATCGTGGTTTCTTCGCAGGGACACATCCGTGTGCAACAAAAACCGCGGCCCTCTCCACGAAGCTTACACGGACATTCGTGATAAATAGCGTTGTGTTTAGGTTGAACCCTGCATTTGCTGTGTAACTACTGATGATGCCTCCCGCATGGGAGGCGAAACGTCTAATGAAGTTGTTTTTTCTGTTATGTCAAGTCGGTGTACTTATTTTAATTATGACGTCTCCCGGCTTTTGGAGTATTTTTGCATCCTAACAGTACCTTACGCTCCCGAAGTTAACGGCTTTGTCGAACGCGCCAAAGGAGAAATCCTTTCATTTCTGCGAAAGAACGTCTACGGCGACATCGACCATTGGAGCGCCTATAACCAGCTTTCAAGTGAACGAGCAGCCGCACGCCGGACTGCAGACGTACCGTTCGACTTTGTCCCACGTCGACCAATGGAATTTTCCCGGCTTCCCGACCAGGTCGGCGACGTCCACGCGAACCACGACGCTGCAAACGCGAACCTCGCTTACTACCTTCACGGCATGAAGCGTCCTGCGATGCTAAACATCGACCAGCTCCATACAACGTCAAGGATAGGGTATGGTGCACGAACGGCCTTCGTACCTTGAAACGTGGCCCGCCTTTCCACGGACCGTACGTTATCACCACCAACGTGGACAAGCAAACCTACACCAATTTCCAGGTTTAACCCGCATGGCACACCGGACTGCCGCCAAACTGCCGCGCGACAACTTTTTTTTTTTTTTTTTTTTCCCCATGAACAACCAGCGATTTGACGTCGATTTCAGCGCAACTCGCTTTGCGCCGCGCAGATCCTCCGGTTACACGCGCTTCACGCCTACGGCGCCCTCCACGATGGCTAGACGCATAACAGAGGATCACAACAACATTAGCAAAAATATGCGAGGACGCAAAGATTATGAGCTCGGGAGTGTAAGCTAATACGCTGGCGGCAAAGACCCGTAAGGAGAGCCTCCCCGCCTCGACCGGATGGGAGCCCGACTGCAGCTCGACTTCGACCCCCGATGCTGCATCCCGGCGTGGGAAAGAGCAAGGAGAACCCTTAGGTGCACAAGATACGGAACGATAAAAATAACGGACAAGACAAGATGTCTCAAACACAGCTTCTATACGCGTTTTCACGTCAAGAACCCTAGTAAAAAAAAATTTAAAAAAGTCCGACTTCTCGTGAACCATTACTATTTTTCACCTTTATGTGAAGAATTAAGATATATGTAGGTTTCGTTTCAGCGCCAAAAACGTTTCAGCGCCAAAATCATCGCTTTTTTCCTCCGACAACCAAATCTCGTAAGACTTCGCATCGTATATGCGAACAATGCTCAAAACTTTCTTTTTTTCTTGAAAAAACGGGTATAGTTTATTTGAACAACGAACACTCTTATATATACGTCAAGATTCTCGCCACAAAAAAAAAAAGAAAAAAAAAAACAACAGCAAAAAACTCCACTACAACCTAAAAACAAAAGTGTATCACCTTCGACGTACAGCGCACTATAGTCGAACAGACGGCCTCAAATTTTACGAGGGGCTTGATAACGGTGTCATATAACTTATTGAATAACTAAAGTACGTATCAAAGACCACACAATAAAAACACTGAGGTTTTGCAGTAAAACCAAAAAAACCCCGAGGTTTCTTTTTTTTTTTTTGTAGTCAGTAACACGTACATTAGCTATTTTAATAAGTTGTACGCCACGGCTATCGAGCCTCTCGTGAAAGTTAGTACCCAAATCGACGTCAGTGCGCTGTACGTCGAACGGAAGTTTTGGGGTGCATTCTATGGGACACCTTTTTTTTTCCGAGTGTAGGTCACTGAAAGCCGGACACTCAGACACATACAAACGATTCATGGTCACATCAACCAGCCACCCAGACGACCTCGCTTGATGAGTGACCAGACACATGCGATAACAGGCAACTCCATCACAACCCTTACTATAATATGAATATGATACACGCGTGACGAGATGTCCCTACAGCGTGCTTAACGAGTGTCGATGAAACGATCATGTCGACAAAACGTGTTTCCGGGAAACGTCTGCCCATGAAAATTTGTTGTCCACGATACGTAATTCCACGAAACAAGTTTCGACGAAATGAGAGGTTCCCATACACCACTCCTGCCTGAAAAGTTACATCTGGGTTCTTATGTTTATTTCTGGCAGCCCTGAGGACCACCAGAAAGGGGGTTAACCTTTCTAATTTGTGATAAGCTTTGAAAAATAAATTTACACCGAACCTCTTTGCCGCTGATATAAAGTTATGAGAGATTCCATGGTTGTAAGGCACACACACAGCATTCTTCACAACCGTTTTTTCCACAGGAGCCGGATTAAACTTTCAGCACCTTGAGCACGACTCTAACAATTACATCGTGGTGGTGGCCCGCTTCCAAACGACGCATCTTTTGCAACTCAACTGGCTCTCCAACCTAAAGCATACGAGATTTTTTACAGGCGTTATCTTTCGCAGACGCAATTACACCACTCTTAACTATTTTTAAGTGACAGCTGTCAACTTCTAACATAGACGCTGCCAACAGAGGCTTTGCTGATTCCTTGCCCCACCTCCAGCACAGGTCCTTTTCCGTGTGAAACAGGAGGCCTAGAAGCACTCAATTCGACTGTTGCAACCGCAGGGTTGTGCGGTCCAGTCTATAAGGACCGCACAACCGTGTCAACGTGAACATCAATCTCGTTTTAAAAAATCTCGGACAACATTGGACCAATTCACGACCCGATGCACACTCCCTCTTTGTGAATAAAAAGAGAACCATCAAAGTCTACGGCAGTGGACTCTAAATAAAACTCTATAATGCTCATAAAACTATCTATATCAATCCCAGAGGCAGACTGCAACTTCACTAGATTATCATCACACCACCTCCTGACCCTTATTAACAGCTCCGACTTATCCATAGAGTAATGGCATTGATGTCTACAGGTGTCCCATCACACCTCCCATGATGCGGATTCAATATTTCAATCAATTGCTCAGAGTTTTTGAGTGACAATGGACTGTTGCTCCGCTCCTATCAGGCATTTCTGGATAAAAATCGACGACACCTTCTGCCAAGCTCCATTTTGGTTCACAACTATTCTAACAATTACACGAGGATATGTGATTGTTAGAGTTGTGCTCAAGGTGTTAGGAACGTTTAATCCGGCTCCTGTGGAAAAACCGGTTGTAAAGAATGGTGTGTGTGTGCCTTACTATACCTTGGAATCTAGCTCTCTTAACTTTATATCAGTGGCAGAGAGGTTCGGTGTAAATTTAGTTTCCAAAGCTCAGCACAAATTAGAAAGGTTAACCTCCTTTTCGGGTGGTCCTCAGGGGTGCCACAAAAAACACGTTACAACGCGTGCCGGAACTATTGATGGCGTCCGCCTAAGTGCCTAGCGAGAACAGTGGAAGAAGCAAATAATGGTTTGCACACGCAGTCATGCGTGGCTCTTGGCATAAAAAGAGACAGTGTATTTGCGGCCTACGGCGGGGCCACGGATTGGTTGAGATGTGGTGCGGTGACGCAGTGTGTATCTACACTGAGGCTCTTGGGTTAAATCAGTTGAAAGTAAGCGCTCTGTGGTGTTCTTCCTCTGTCTATGTCTTAAAGCGCAATAATGTTTTCTCACGTACAATACCAACTCGCCCAACAATCAGCAATGGTAGGAGAGTTCTAGAGACCATGCGTATTTCGACCTCTGGTATTTGTATAAGCATGTAAGCAGCCGTGCCAGCTGTACCACTGGAGCGAGAGAAAAGAAGCCGAGACGCTCGAGAACAGACCACGAGACACGAGCTTTGCGATTCGGCGACCGAGCGGGCCGGCGGCTAGATCGGACGATGTTTTCTACTGTTACGGTTATTTTGTAAATATTGTATATAAAATATGTTGAGTGCCACCTGACTGGTACCCACAAGCACATTGTCCTTGGCATTGGACGGTGATATGAAGCGTATTTTGTGTCTCTAAGGTCTTGTTTTGTGGGTTTTCCGAAAATTGTAAGGGCTCTGCTGGAGCTGGAGTTGCGTGTTATCGCATGTGGCTGGTCAGCCCGCAAGCGAGGTCATCAGGGTAGCTGGTTGGTGTGAATTATTTGGATCTGTCTGAATCATGAACCATATGGGTTCTGTGAGTGTCCGGTTCTCGGTGACCTAGTTATGAGGAGGTGTTTCTTTATTGGTGGTGAGGGTCTTGAGGTATATATAAGAGCGTTCGTTGTTTAAATAAACTAGCAACTGTGTTCGAGACTCGTTGTTTTGTCCATTTCTTTTATCGTTCCGTGTAAAGGAGTAAAAATGAAAGGGAAAAAAACATACAGACACCGGTATATTTATTCATTTTTTATGCATAATATAGTAGGTGAGACTGATACAGAAGCAGAAAAAAAGAAACACCAATGCTACGCACCCCTCCACACACCCCCCCCCCCCCCCCCCTTTAAAAAAAAAAAAAAAAAAAAAAACTGGCGGGGCCGGCGGCGCGCCGGATTTTTTGCCCGGCGGCGGCGGCGGCGTGCTGGCTCTGGGGATTCCGGCGGCGGCGCAGGGCGGCGAGAGCAAAACAGGCGGCGGCGGCGGCGCGGCGCGGCGGCGCACAGGACTGGTAAATTCCGCCATCTTGGACGTTGCTGCTTGTCTGGCAACCCTGCTTTCTCCTCTCGACGTTTGCAATTCCCGGAGCGAGGAGGAAGCGAGAGAGGCTGCGCCAAGGCGTTCGTTGCTTGCAATGGGAGGCGAGAGGAGGAAAGGCGCATGGAGCAACAGAGTTGCAACAGAGCGGGCGTCTGCTCTCGTGCAGGCAACATTGGAGCATATCCTTTCCCGAATCCTCTCCCGCAGGCGCCGCCATTAAATTGCAAACGCTCTCCAGGTTTTGAGTTGCACCCAACGTCACTAGAGCCTCCCTAAGAAAACCAAGGGTGACACAATCCGGTCGCTCATTTGGCTCTCGTTTCCCTACCTATCTTACACCCTGTTCTGGCCACACCACGGAGACACCAATTTTGTGGTCGAAAGGACACCAAAACATTATTTAAAATGAGTTTGTCTCTGAAGACCTCCCGAGACGCATCGCATTTATGACACTGGTTCTCCTTCACAGTGAAGACTGCATGGGGGCTGGTATCGATCGTTGTGAGCTTCACCACTTAATGGCGTCAATGCATTACAACCTGACCGTTCGCGTTGTCCCCTCCTTGCTCTCCACAGGGGTTGAATAGGCATGGGAGAGAAGAAATCGGTTCAGCTAAGTTAGGCAGGGCTCGTGCGCACTGAGCTCACCGCCATGTTTCCGTGGAGCGTGCTGCTAGTGCTGCTTTCATGTGGAGTGTGATGTAACGGTATTTGTCTTATTCGTTTTAAGTAATGTCCTGGAGTCTTTTTGAGCAAAAAAATCGGTGTCTCCGTGGTGTGGCCAGAACGTGGTTGACATTTAGACAATAAAAAAAGTCGTAGAATTTTGTTGCAGTGACCATTTCAAAAAGTACACCCTTATTTTCAAAAGTTTAAACCAAACATTACCCAGACAACACTTGGACATCCCCAGGATGTCCTCAGGACAGCCTTTTGAGGACATTATGATGTCCTGAGGATGTCCTCAAATGATCCTGGAAACATCCTAAAAACGACCTATTGTCCGGCCTCAGGACATCCTCAGAACGTCCTCAAGAGGGCAGCCAAGGATTTTTCTAGTACATCTTTTGGACAATGCTCTGCAGCTGCAGCTGTTCACTGAGCTGTTAGGATGCTTTCATCTTTATTGTTTCTAGGTTATCTACAACTGGATTTTGAACCTGAAGATGCCTGCAAGAGCCGCCTGCAGAGAAAAAAATGCATTTTTGTGCACTATTTTAAAGTGAAATTCACACACTAATTCTAGATTACTAGTCAGTGAGAGGCTAAGACATAGGGCAAAGGAAAGGAGGAAGAAAGCTGGCGGAATGCTGAAGAGGAGAGAAGAAAACCTCTCCCCTCCAGCATCCTGTCGGCTTTCTCCTCTGCGTATTTCTTTGCGCTGTGTTCTTAGCCTGTAACGAGCATGTTCGTGCCATTCATCATTGCAAACAAAGGTAACTCTTCAAGAAATACTTTATTGCAGAGCAAATGTTATACATGACTTTTTTCAATGTCTCCACCAGACATGCAGTCTGGCTTCGCATCTTGGCCAGCACTAGTCCAAATAGTCAGCGGGATCTACAACAAAGAAATCAATTCCATAAGCATTAATAATAAAAACAGGTAATGTGAGAAACTTACCATCATGTCGAACATGTCCGGCCTTTGACTGCAGATTTTTCAGTTTCTCTCCAGCGTGGCGCAGCAATACTTTGATGATGGTCTCCACGTCAGCTTTGTTTGCTCACTCAACATTTGCTTTCACTGCTCCTAAAACATTGGTTTGTGATGACAGTCACAGCAGAAAACTAAGATGGCCTAGAAAAAAATCACAATTAATGTTCGTGCGAAGAAGATACCCTTGCTACCGAGTTTACTTTCGCACAGTTGAAAGGCTCGAAGCATTTGTTTACGCCCGGCATCTTTCCCGCCGAAATTGCCGTTCATTGCTTTCCGTCATTTCGAACAAGTACTACATTTAAAAACACACTAACCTTTGTTATTGCCTTGCATTGCTATCATCATCAATTTGGATGGAACAGCGCGGATATACAGACTCGCAGCGCTGACTAACAACTCGGTGATATATTTCTTCTACCTCAAATCGTCATCATCTTCTCCGTCGCCGTTAATGCGAACATTTTAAATTATTTAACACAAGAAACCAAATAGCCAATAAACATTAATAAGTGAATAATAAATAAATTAATGACAGCTAAAAATAAATGAAACTAAGAAAATTAAAAAAGTTAAAAATTATTTTTTAGAAAATAAATTATAATTAAAAAATTAAACTTAAAAAAATCTTTCTTTTAAGTTTTATTTCTTTTTGGATGTTATTTATTTATTATTCATTTATTAATGTTTATTGGCTATTTGGTTTCTGGTGTTTAAAAATTTAAAATGTTCTCATTGACGGCGAAGGAGGATCGAGAAGATGACGATATGAGGAAGAAGAAATATATCACTGAGTTATTAATCAGCGCTGCGAGTCTGTTTCCTTCTTGTGTGCCTGTGAGTGTGACTGTATCCTCGCTGTTTCATCCAGGAAGGAATTACCAACTAGCCCAAGCATCCACATTATCAAGCCATCATCAACCTCGAGGCTATTTCTGTCCTGGCTTGGCTTAGCTTGCTTGAGTCTCTCGGATGGGTGGATAATTGCCATAACGGTACACCTTGTAGTAGGCGGAAGATTGCGCCATCTAGATTGAATGTTGCCAAAGGAACTGAATTCCAAAATACTATGCAAATACAAAACTAATAATAATAGACTACTTCCATAAAGCCCTGCATGCAACACGGCGCGCATTGCACTCTGGGAACTAGTTGGCCAGGGAGGAGAGTGCCATGGTTTCGGTTTCGATCGACACGACGACAAGAGATTACACACCGAGCATGGACTATTAACGGCCGTTATCTCATGTTTTCTGGCCCCGAGAGCGTCATTGGTGGTCTCTAAACTAACCTAGATGGTCAGACCTCGAAGCTTTAGCACAAGCCCGAGACGTATAGCTTGTCTTAAGACATGCTTGTTGTATTTTTGTACTTAGCCATTCTGTTAGCATTTCGAGGTATGTGGACGAGCCAGTGCTGGGAGTGCTGGGAGTGGGAGCTCGGGAATCCTGCTTGTGTACGAATCAACAAGCTGTAGACACCAATAAGTACGCATACATCGAGCTCGCGCCTTTACATTAGTGATGTTGATCAGGAAGTTTGTTTCGTGCGTCCATAGACGAAATATAACTTTTTGCAATTATCGATTTTCTTAATACGCCTGTGTACGCGTGGTAAAACTCGGAGGTGCCATTGAATTATAACACACTTCTTATCTCTTATCTGTACTGACCCGCAGCATTGCACGAAGCGAAGCTTTCCCCACCCATTTGCATTTTACTAATATTCAACGTCGCGTATGCGCGTAAAGTTATCCTGCAATCGTATAGGCACATTCGCGCATACAAACCGTTTTAAGAAAGCAAAAGTCGAGCACTTGTGTGAAAAATGTCGCATTAAGCGCGAGACACATGCGCGAAAAATCCATCCGATCCGACGTCCGATCCGACAATCCGAACGCCTGATCCGAAAAGTTTGGTCGCATCAGACGTCGGATCGGCGATCCGACGTGCGTCCAACGCGCCAGATAGTTTCGCACGGCGGACGGATTGTCGGATGCGTCCAGCCAATGACAGCACAGCTAGCGCGAACGTCATGAGGACGTACTGGGTCTGGCGCAGGGTGTAAGATAGACAGGTGGTGAAACGAGAGCCTAATGAGCGACCGGATTGTGTCCCCCTCGGTTTTCTCTTTTTCTGTGGCGCCATCTATGTGGAGCACTGCGAACTCTCACTCCAGGTGGGCGAACGCTGGCGACCGGTTAAACTGACGGAGAAGGTTTCTCGTGGATTTTCAATGGAGGACTGCCGTGCTCTCAGTTTATTTTGCGCACTCTCCCATAAAGTTCCATGCAAATTCGATTCCAATTTTTTTCTTCTCGCCGCAGCGCCATCTGTCGCAAATCGGGGGTACCCGCAAGACACCCGCAAGCAGACGAGTACACAATCCGGTCACGGCGCTGCGGTAGGTTTCTATGGGCCGTTTCCCCACCTGTCTATCTTACACCCTGGTCTGGCGGGACGAATAAGAAAACGGGACGGGCGACGGGAAGCCGAACGCGTGGATCCCGCTGACCCATTCGAGAATGATGGCCTCGGCAAAGAATGCACGCGCTAGCGAGAACGAGCTTCTAACTTCGCTCGTGTGAGGTAAACGGTCAATCTGGGACCAGAGATCTGTGAACGCGGACCTCCGCTGGAGTGCTTGGATCTCCTGGGCGGAGCCGAACGGATCGTCGTGTCGCATGCAATGTCGGAAGCATGTGTCTCAAACTGTCGCGTGCGGCGATTCGGAGCGGCGTTCGGACTGTCGGATCGGACGTCGGATCGGACGATTCTGCCGTCCATGTGTCTCGCGCTTTATTCGCCAGTAGTACGCCGGACGGGCATGAACCCCTATGCGGTGCGCCGAACAAACGAAATTATTCAAAGTGCATTTGACGGTTGCTAATGTCCATAATATGTGTTATGTGTTTGCTTTCTTCCTGCCTGAGTATGCCGAGATAATTTCAGACACACCGTTCAGGCACAGATCTTCGGCGTCAGTAAAAGCTCGTCCAAAAAGGCTTAGCGAGGAGTAGGGGACGCTTGTTAAGGCCTCCGTCTTAGCTAGCCGAGGCTCAGCGTTTGCGAAAACTCAATCTTCTATTAGCATAAAATATGACTGGGGGATATGTGATGACACGAGGACGAAATCATAGTAACTTTGGTGCAATAGTGAGGTCGAATTTATTGCGTTTCCTTAAAAGTTCATGCGTCAACGCTGGGCTCAACTTTGAAACTCCTGTGAGGATGCGGCTTGCTTTTCGCCCAATGAAGTAACAAGAAGCGGACGTTTGGCAAACAAAATACGTGTAATGCTCCAGGTGACCGAATTTCACTTGTAGTTCACTGGTACTAGACGGGATTATTGAAATTGGACTCAAAGATGAGGTGACCAAGCCACGTCTTACTACGTTTGCATACGCACTCATAATATCCGGTGTTTCGAGAACCAAGGAAAGTGCCCCGACCTTCGTTTTGTATCGCTCGTGAATGAGGGTATTGTACATTCGGAAAAAAAGTCAGATAATCGAAAACGCAAGCAGCGCGTTCGGTCGCGGCGTGATAGCATGAGATGAATCTGCTCAGTCGAAACCGAAACTGAGTGGCCAACTAGTTCCCAGAGTGCACTGCGTGGTATTTCGCCGCATTGGGGCGCGTCGGTTTTGGAAACTCTTTTTATTAAAGAATTGTTTGATCAAAACTATAGTTAAAAGATGTCCTAAACTTACGCAACCACTTGTAATAATTTGTATGTGAAATTTAGTTGAGCAGTGAACGTGAACTGTGCATACTACCTCCACTTCATTTATTTACTTTTTAAACGCAATCAAATTTAGGACGTATATATTACCTCTAACTTTGTATCCCTCGTCCTCAACAAGTCCTCAGAAGGATGTTTCCACGATGATCCAGCGACTGACATTTTTCAGGATGTCCTGAGGAAGTCTTGAAAACCGTGAGGACGTTTGTACCTTTCGAGGACGTCCTGGGGATGTCGGGTGTTGTCTGGGCATGTTTATAACTCCCTCCCCTTTTGCGTTAGTTTCCTTTTCTGTCGTTTCATGATCGCAATAACTTTATAGAGTGAGTGACAGTCCCGCAAAAACATATGCGATCAAGCATGTAAATAATTTCAAAGCCGGAAAAAAAATTATAGCTCATTGCGAGCTTTTGAAAAGTCAGACCAAATAAAACGACCCATGGTAAAAACTGTAGAATACTTGAATTGCTGCACGTAAGCTTAAAGGGGACCTGCAATCATACTTTATCGTCTACCTTTTTTTGCGGTTTCCATATCTCTTGGTGTTCGGGCAAGCCAGCGGGCACGGAGAAAGTTACTAAATATCAGTGCCACTGCGAAGGCACAGACACACAGCACTTCGGCATGCCAAGGAAGCTTTGAACATGCCGCCAGACCGGCGAAACTTGCTTTCGACGAGTTGTGCCTTTTTCTTGCAGCACTGCGCTTTCGTAAAAATTTCCACGTGTTCTCAGCGGCAAGTATCACGCCTCACACAGGATCTTAGAGAACGTCTTCGGTGAATGACGACGAACGAGTAGAAAACAGGTCTTTAGCACGCTGCCGCCGGCCTCTGCAACGCTAGCAAAACGCGAAAAAACGTCATGCAAGCAGCCAACGAGGTAGAGGGGCTTAGAGCGATAAACCGGGGTTCCGGTCTGCACTCGAAAGTGACCCCCATAAGGAGGCTGCCATTGTACGCAAATTTGACCACACGTCACATGACCAAACCAAATACGTGACGTCACTGGAAAGATGGCAGCGCCCATGCAGCGGCTGGCCCCAGCTGGGCCGGAGCTTGTCGGATGCTTTGTTGGTTGTCGTTCGTCTCGGCGAGTTGATTTCAGACGCGGAAGCCGTCATATGAGGCCGGTCGAAAGCGAGTTCGGAGTTCAGCGTGGTGTTTGACGTAGGTATAACGTGAAAATACGGAGGAACGGTGTGCATTTCGCTGGTGAACGACCGGGATATTGCCACGGAAGAGACAATCTGACCTACGTTGCTCGGACCTCGGATTGAATCGGATACCGCTAGGATAAAATTTAAGGCGACGTTTCTGTGCTCTCGTTGACCATCGGAATCTTCGAGGTTTGCAGTGAAGCGTGTGCAATATATTTGGATACACAGTTTAGCGACGGAAATTGCGTGAGTCGTGCTTGGCGGTGTGCAATCGCGGTGCAGCTTCGATCAAATGACCGAGGGCTCACTTCGGTTGTGCGGCGCACCGGAAGGCTGCCTTGAAGCTGGTAGTTCCCGTGCCGTGCTGAATGATGCTGTGCTGCTTGCAAATTGTTCCGGCGTAGAAGTGCACTTTCACGGAGCACAGGTGTGCGGCGCACCGAAGAGCTGCCTTTAAGCTGATAGTTCCTGTGCCATGCTTTAGGTGATGCTGTGCTGCTTCCGAAATTGTTCCGGCGTAGACGTGCACTTTCACGGAGCACAGGTGTTGCAGTTGGTATTGGTCCCGCTGGTCTGTCGCACGTTTCGTCAACACAAACGTTTCATTCACACTCGTTACGCGAATTGCAAGCTGTCCGGACATTTCATCGAGCGTGTTACGTACCCAGCTCACGCCGCTTTGTGGCAACAGTCTGCAGTGGCTCATTACCAGAAAAGTGGCCCCACATCCATTTCAGTTCAGTTCGTACACGGCAGTCGCCAAACCCCGAAGGAGAGGATTTATTCGGACAGAATGCCACTAAAGCAATGCAACTTCTTCAGTGGTCAGGATAGATTCTCTTCTGCGAGTTTTGTTATACTGTCACGGATCCTTGTTCCAGTCCTATCTTCTATCAATATTCGCTATTCTGGGACACTGCAGGTCATGCTCAACTGTAATCGTATGTTCTGGTGGAGGTGCTGGGCACTTTACCCATAGTCCTTCACTCTGTGTGTCAGCCGAGTTACCCGATAATGGGACACGGCTGGCGGACTATTTTGCGTCTTATACCCCCGTCGAGCCGTAAGCAAAGTCCTGACCCGAGCCTGGCAGAACAACCTCAAGACGACCGAGTACCACAAGGAGTAACCTCGGAAATACACCACGAAGCACCTGAAATCCGAGTCAGCTGCTGCTACCAGGAAAAACCACCGGAATTCGGTCTCCTGTCTGAAAATCCGAAGCTTACTAAGCCAACAATGACAAACCTGTAGCAGCGAACCGTGTCCCCTCCTACCATTGTTTGCATGCCCGTTGCAAATCACACTCCGACGCTTTTTCACGCAAGCTGTATGAAGACGTCAAGGACTGGATTGAACAATATGACAGTGTCGCCCGCCACATTGGGTGGACAGACAACCAGCTCCTGCAGAACCTTACTTCTCGTGGAAGAAACTGCCGGCGCTGGTCTGAGAACCATAGATCCTCCTTAACGTCATGGGAAGTTTGCAAGATCGAGCTGAAGCGCGCATTCGTCAGCCAACATCAACGAGAGAGAGCCGCATTCTTGATTCTGTCCAGGACACTGCCCCAACGAGAGCGCCACCGCACTCGTAGAGGATGTTTTGCGCTTGATCGAGCGCCCACGCCTACGCCCACGCCGACCTTGATGCTACAGAAGACAAGAACCTAAGAATCCCATGCCCCTCACGTGAGGGACAACACCTTCGGCAGCCTTGTCCGCAACCCCCCAACAACAGTCGAAGTGTTCATATCACCGAGGCTTCCAACATGGAATGTGCACTGCATGCCCGAGCCTGCCGCTATGAACAACTTCCCGGCGTCTCGACACTAGAGTTGTCCAGCTTCTACTTCGACGCCAGCCTCCCAGGCATCCACGACATCATCCACGACGTTGTCTGGGAGGAGATCAGGAAGCTACTTCCTGCCATCAGTTGCCCGGCTTTTATTTTGATTGCCAAGATTGTTTCGGAACAAGTTTGACAGGTATTTCAACCGAGACTTCTGCGAGCGAAGCGGCATCTGACAAACCGAGGGCAACTTACGCCACAATGGCACGACGACCGCCACCGGCTGCCCCTTAGTATTCAATGCCAATTCAATGAGACACTCTAACGCCGAAGCATTCCCGATATTGTGTGTAGGTCTGTGCTCAACAAAGTACACCGAGGAAAACGTAGGTGATGCGAATGTGCGACCGAAGACCACTTTGCTACCACTGCATGAAGCCGACCATGTCTACCTAAGCAGCCCGTACCAATGAATTGGTCTGCGAGGGTTTGTGCCAAATGACCCTCGATTACGTCTCGAGGAGCGACCACGGGAGATTAAGGATTACCTTCGGCGACCTTTGTCCCTGATGCCGAAGGTGCTGAATCGAAGGTTCTGAATCCCTGATTACCCCGTAGCTCCTCATGTCCATCACCTCAACAAGAGGTAAGCGGCGATGCAGTGACAGTTGATTTGGTGTTAATTGTCGTCCAAGGACCATACCTAATAATTTGCCGACACCATTCATCTGTGTCTATGTAATGAAGCACACAATTTCCAACTTTGAGGGAAAATGCCCCTGAGTGACTTGAAGGAATAGAATGGTTGGTTGCTCTCAAAAGTGAACTGCAAGCATCACCAGACTTGGATAGCAAACAAAAATTGTTGCCAGCTATCAAGTCAACGGTACAGCAAAAGGCACAGCCACGTAAGCAATGCATGCCCGAGCTTGCTACATTGATGCCGAAAACTACCAGGAAAATTTTCGGATTAGAAGCCAGCCCTGCAGCTTCACTGCATCAGACGTCAGTGGCCGCACATGACGTATGATTACAAGACAGCATCAGTCGGTCAAAGTTGCCACTCGACCAAACTGAACACCGACGTGCCAGGAGCGTCATCCGACAACAAGGTCCACAGGTACTACGACTGAACGCCTGACACGAGACTGTCGCAGAAAGAACTCGTTATTTAACCATTTACTAAGAATCAATAATTATGTAATCAAATGGAAATAGACATATTTGATACACTAACCAGATAAACATATTTCCGCTTGCCTTCATGCCTTGAGAGTCTACACACCGAGAATTGTGTCCACTGCACGCTCTGGACCTTACGAGGACACTCGCTTCTCTGACCCTTCAATATTAATTAAGGGGTCATACCAGACTGGCAGACTTCTTGCAAGGGGCTGCACTCGTTCAAGCTTTCCTGAACATGTGGTGCATCCGAAAACCAACTCCAGTGATGTGAAAATGTTATTTATTAATTTATTCCTTCCAGGGGCCTTCGTAGGCATTGCAGAGAGGATACTTAAAACTACACACATGATAATAGCATTAAAGCACACTGCTGTAACTTGTTAATTGGAAAAACAAACACAACTCTGAGCATATAGTTTAATAGTATGTGTTGATGCATTGTTATATAGCATGACACTTCCTATATGTATGACACAATAGACCCTTTGCAGAACCTTATCAAGCAACACAACTGCCATCATTTCTTTCGGCGTAAAGCACACGAATGGGCCCCAGTTCAGGTTGAACGCTAATGCAGCATTCGAGTCCAATAGGTGCTGAGCCGAATTCACAGGGATGGCGGACATAACATTCTTGTCGAACAAATGCCCAAAGTATGAAAGCCTGGGGTAATTACAGTAGTAGCTACTGTAATTTGTTTTATCAGAATTTGGCAGACGGCAAAGGCTAAAGTCTCGGTGAGTCAATACACACATTGGACAGAGGCACATGACAACATATCATCAGAGTGCTCGTCTGCACAGATTTGTCACACACCTTCGCTCGGTCTCTCTGATTGGCTCGAGGGGGCTGTGGCGATTGGCCTTTTCCAAGTTACGGTGATGCGAAGTATAGACAGCCCACACTTTTAAAAAGACTCTATTGAAGAGACCGAAAGGAATGGTAGTCAACATTTTTCAACAAGACTGCTCTCCAGGCATGGGATGAACAAAAATATGAATCATCTTATCCAGGTAATTAGAACAATTAAATAATTGACCGACTAATACAATGCACTCTTGATGGAAAAGAGTATAGCTGCAATAAATCCTACAAAACAGAAAAAATGCGCAGTTAATCTATGCATGCACCAAAACAGTTGTTCTTATAGCAAGTCGAATAGCTTTGAAGCAGGTGCCTGCAACGATTTATTCTTCCCCATACTCAATAAAACGCCATCCTCGTAGCTGAAAATAAGGGTGCACTTCGCACTCACACACACAAAAAAAAGGAAGAAAAGCGATCGAATGTAGAATCGTGGATTAGCACAAAAGGTTAAAATCGCAGGAGCTTCCTCGCTAAAAGTTCCTATGGTTGTTCGGTGACGGAGGGCTGAAACAACTTCCCTTAGGCCCTAACGTGACGTATACATTTCGCGTAGATTCTCAGATATTTGAACGTTCAAACAAAGCTAAGAGAATGCGAAAATTTCATGTTAAAAGCACTCAAAGTTCTATCGATCCTCGGACACATCCCGGAATCCGAGCACCGGTACGGCGATGCAGAGCTGATGCTGTCTCACAGGCGTTAATATCCAGATGATCCAGAGCGATCTTGCGCAAAAACGGTATAAAGTATCATTCCTTCATATTTTCACATTATACCTGCGTCAGCGAGCACGAAGAAGCCCGAAGTCGTCGGAAAGCAGCAGCACATCACGGCTACCGCGCACCGAACAAACTCGCATCCGCCAGCTCTGGGCGCTGCCATCTTACCTGTGACGTCACGGCTCTTGGGAGGTCATGTGACGAGTGGTCACATTTGCGTAAAATATGGCGGCAACCGGGGGGGTGCCACTTCCGAACTTCCGGTTTATCACTCTAAGCCCCTCTACCTCGTTGCAAGCAGCGAACAAACAAGAATGCGCGGTGTTATTTTTTTTTTTTTTTGCCAGATTCTTTAAAGGTTTACCTGGAAAGTACTCTACCTGTTCGGCGATAGTTGCAGAGAGGTAAAGGGGGAAAACTATTGAGTATATGAGAAAAATAATAAAACAAAAAACGAAACAATCTTTCTTTATCTAATTAGCTTAAGGCTAGGTAGCGCAAGCTATCGCCCGGTATTAAGGAAACAGCCAATATTTTTTTAATCATTTATCTATCTATCTAAATCACCCCCGAAAGTTAAAAATAAATAGCGTTTACAATCTGATAAACTATAATTTCTAAAACACGCCGTTTTTGTTTTTTTTAACTTCTCTAAAAAAAAAAAGTAATTATTTTTATTATATTTAGTTTTTGGCTTTTTGTTTTTGTAGTGAACAATCCGATCCAATCCAGTTCCTTCGCTTCGGCTTCGGGCTGTTCGGGCCACGGTTCGGGCTTCGGTCCATTTCGGTCGTCTCCGCCAAGGAGGGTCTCCGCAGTGAGCAGCGTCGGATCTCTGTTTTGGCGCATCGAGTGTCGCACTTGGCGTGCGTGGTGTTTCTTCGAAGAATGCAGTGAATGAGCCCGTTATCCGGGCTGCCGCTAGCAATGTCAGCAATATATCGTAGCGCCTGGGCGGTCGCCAGGACGGCTAGTCGTCACCCCGTCCGGTTTCCAGCCATCACACACGCTCGCGGAGGTCTGGCTGCGGGTCCCATCCTTCAGACGAGATGGCAGCACTACAACTTCGGTCACAAGAAGCCGAAGCCGTCGACGAAGTTTGACATCTTCCACACAGTACTGATGTGTTTCGGGGGCAGCGCTCTCTTCATCGATTTCGAGTGGTGAGCACGACTGAGCAACATACCATCCACTCTCACCATGAGTAAAATTCGGACCAAGAAGTGCACTTCTTCGCAGTATCGCATTTCTAGAAACGCACGCGAGTTTTTGAAAGAAAATCCTAGGCGTCAGACAAAATTGCATTTCGGATCGCGGTGGAATTTTCACTCGCCCAAAACAAAACGAAAAAGTTCAGGATTATTGTGGGTATAAAAAAACTAAGAGTGTCTTTGTTTCTTCATTGACTCAACTCGGGAAAGTAAAGCGGCTGCAGTGAGGCATTACGCCCGTACCTGGAACCACGCAGTGTCTCTATAGAAAAAAAAAAAAAAAAAGAAAAGGCATAATAATAAGTAAATTAAATAGAGAGAGAGGGGGGGGAGGGGGCAGACTAAGTTACACGTGAGTAACACTCAACAGTTCCCTAAGTGAACTGCAACAATCTTGCCGACCGCGCAAAGGGAAGCGTGGTCTGGTGATGCTGGCCCGGTGATTGATGTGGGGAGGAGCTTCCAGAGCTTTACCGTCAACCGCAAAAGACTGCGAATAGCAGAGTGCACGGGTAAGCAGGGGTTGCAGGCCGCCAGAGCGGTTACCCCATTGGGGGTACACAAATAGAAGTGTCGAGTGCGAAAAGAGGGTTGGTGGAACTCGCCTTGCAGTTTTCTTGAAGCCGAGGTTTCGAGAATCAAGGAAGCAGCGAACGACTCGCACATAGCGTCAATAAACAGCACGACATTGTGCTGTGGTTTATGATAAGGTGAGAACTCCAGGGAGGAGCTTCAGGTGCCCCGTCTCCAGCGCGATCTAGCTTCCTACCGTCGCCGACGTTTCAACGTCTCGTGCACTCTGAGCGCGCGCTCGCAGCAAAAGTATGGTGGGAATGTGGAGCGCTTGCTGGAGGACGGCGGGCGTTTGAAAGACGCACCCTGCCGTTCTCACTTCGTCAGTGAGTATAGTTAGGGATGTGCTAGTTACAAATAAAAATCAGTCTAGCTGGATTATGGAACTGTATCCAACTGGGAATGAGACTTGATCCAGCTGTGGCCAATTTCATAACCCAGTTCCAGTTGGACCAGTAACTCCCCAGATTTTTTTTTTCTTATTTTTTCAAGCACTTTATAAAGAGAGACAGATATTCCTTACATTTTTCTTTCTTCCACAATTATTCGAGTTTCGTTGGTATAAGTTTTGAGGTTCCGAATTGGAGCAATCTCATAGTATGCCTTAAGCTCAAAGTTTTTCGAACAGGACACCCCCAGGAACGTCCTTCCTGCCAATGTGACCTCCGTGTCTCCACCCGATTGCAGGTGCTGGGAGAAAACCTTGCAGGGCGGGAAAGCTGTCCTGAAGTTCTTCAGGGTATCTGCCGACAGCAGTGTCCAACACCCGGACAGTGAAGAGGAGGACAAGGAGTCCGACGTGGAAGAGACCAAGGGAAAGGGGAAGGGGAAGAAAAAGAGGGACAAACCTGGTTTCCGGGACAGAAAGGCAAGTGCCGTCGTACGCCCTACACCCAACTTTCTAAGTGTAGTCCAATCGTTTTCTTCCTGAAAAGATGTCTTAAAAAGCCTGAAAGATAATTGAAATCAAATACTTTTCTAGGGAGAATGCATTCTACTTCGCTCATTTGCATTGTACAGTGCACCTAGAGTGTAAAACCTTCCCCTAGCGGTTTGGGCGTCTCATGTCGGAGAGAAAGCATCAGCTTGCGCTGTCCACACTTCGCGGAAGAGGGTTACCGCCTGCACACCGAGGTACTGGGTTCGTCGAGACGGCCGTCCAGACTGGCACGCACAGGGGAAGCCCCCGACAATAGATGGTGCCAGCCACCCTTCCCAATTCATAGAGAAAACCTTAAGGGTCCAGTGCGTCCAGCAGTTCGAACTATGCAAAATTTGTTTGCGCCGAGGCTGTTTTCGCAAAATAGGATGTATTCCTTTCGTAAAGTATTTGACGAAATGTTCGCGTCATTCTTCTCTTCACTGGATGCTCAGGAAGACAAATGATCATTGTAGAACATTTTCTAGCAGCAGACAGTGGATGTTGGTGCAATATGTGCAGTCAAAGATCTTCTCAAAGCTGTCAGCTCATGCATGTGTGTTTTCAGAAGTGTGCTCGAGCTGTTCCCTCTCTTTGTGTTTTGACAATTTCATCGGGGCAGTTTCCCATACACTTTTCTGTACTTGCTGGGACTGTTGTATTATTTATTGTTAGCTGCAAACTCAAAAGTTCACTCTCCATTGTCTGTTTAATACCCTCAACTCACAGTTGTCTTTCCCGTGTGTGGCAGCCAGTGAGCCAACGCTCAATTGAGCTTCGAAGGGACATTTGTGCACGTGTGTGCAGTCCCATGGAGATCTGTATGTAACGGCATGTACCTAGTGCGGCATTAGTACTGGCTCCAGCGAGTTAGTTTGTTCGAGCATGCTTGCACGTTTAGGGAAGCTTTTGAGGCTGCGTGCACATGCATAAACATTCTTTCAAAGTACATTCAATTGTTGGCTCACTTGCTGCCTCATTTGGTAAAGATAGCCACCAGCTGTGTGCACCAAGAAACATCATTGCCCGTTTATAGCTGAGCATATACATGATAACTTGACTATTCGCAGTTTCATTTTTGCACATTTTTACCCAAGTGTTTGGGGGGGGGTACAAAATAAGTAAAAAATTTAGGCTTCCAAGTAAATAAAGCGTTTATTTTGAGATGTGCACACGCTCATCTAACTTGAAAGTATTTTCAAAGGGCACACACAGTTTAGGCTTTTAAATAGATTATTAATTTATTTGGGCTGTGCATGGGCTCTTCCAAATCAAATTGCTGAGTATCTCCGTGAAAGGCGTCAGTATGTCGTAGTTAGTGGTGCAGCATCGACAATCGCTAATGTGACATCAGGGGTGCCACAGGGATCAGTCTTAGGACCTTTACTTTTCTTAATTTATAAAAATGATATTAATGAAAACGTTACGTCGTGTATGAGAATGTTTGCCAATGATTGCGTACTGTATAAAAAAATAACCTGTGAAAGTGATAATCAGATAGTACAGAATGATTTAGATGCAATATACACCTGCTGCGAAAAATGGGGGATGAAACTTAATCTAGATAAAACTGTGTCCATGACGTTTTCGAGAAAGCAAGTGAAAACTAATTTTCGTTATGTAATCAACAATATTATTTTACAAACAGTGTCTGAATATAAGTATTTAGGCGTCTACTTCACAACCTCGCTGAGTTGGCATCGACATGTGGATTTCACTATTGCAAAAGCTAGCAGGTCTTTAGGGTTCATAAAGCGCAGCACTAGACAGTTTCCGCATGACATCCGAGAACTCTTGTATAAGACTAATGTGCGCTCTATACTAGAATATGCCTGCACGGTATGGGACCCTCCGACAAACACTGACAAAGAGAAAATACAGAAAGTGCAAAACCTAGCCGCTTGGTATGTGTTAGGAAAACCAAAACGGGGTGGTGATTTTAGCGCGACGCGTGCAAGACAAACATTAAAATGGGACACACTTGAGCACCGTCGAGCAAAGCTTCGTTTAAAGCTTTTCCATAGCATATATCATTCACAATCTGGTATTCCATGCGAAACCTATATTTCATCACCACATTATGTATCTGCTCGTGTGGATCATGCCCACAAAGTGCGTGAGCTTAGATGCAAGACTGTAGCATACAGTAGCTCTTTTTTCCCTAAAACGATTTCCCAATGGAATCGGTTGCCTTCAACCATAGCGTCTGTTATAGACAATGATGCTTTTTATGCTGCCCTAGAAACAGTCACGTCATTCGATTGAAAAGGTTCATAGCATGATTCTAATAATGTTTTTGTAAAACTTGTTGCAATCTTCTCCGTGTGTCGCGATAGTTGTGACTTTGTTGTTTCATGTTCGCGAAATCTTTTTTGTTCGATTGGTTGTCTTTTTATGAATGTTTCCAATGTAGTACCTGTTACGTCATACTTGATTTTTTGTGTATAACCCCCCCACTGTAATGCCGAAAGGCGCTGTGGGTATCAAATAAATAAATAAATAAAAGAGGCATACCTTTTGTTTGTTTAATTATATTTCAAGAACTGATTCAAACGACAGTGTTTGTAAGAGTTTCCGAGGGAAAGTATCACCCTCACTTGCAGGGTGTGCAACTTTGAAGTGGGGGTACAAATATAGGCCGAAAGAAAAGGAAATGCTCTCATTGCTAGTGCATCTCGCTTAAATGTAAACTGCTCCTGGTGGAAAGCTGGCTGACTAACGTTTCTTTATTATTTTTTTTCACAACAGATAATTGAATATGAGAATCGCGTCCGGGCCTATTCAACCCCAGACAAGATATTCCGGTACTTCGCTACGATGCGAGTTTACAATGAAAACGGGGACTCCGAGATTTTCATGTCCCCCCAAGATTTCCTCCGTTCCATCACTCCCGGAACCAAACAACCTGAAGGTGATGTGGCACAAATGTCTGCATGTGTGGTACTATGTTTTTCCTAAACAGTCAATTGTCCTGCTTTATGCAAGCTACTCAAGTTACAGAAGTTGTGACTTGTCAAGGCCGGCTCACTCCTTTTCGTTTGAGTATGCCCAAGTGCGTTGCAATCAATTGTGACTGCTTATGACGAGAGAGCACATTGATGCCATCTGTCGGTGAGCCCTGAAACACTTCCGATCGGGACACATTTTCTCATTTTTTATTCATTGTTCTTTTACGATGGGCCTGAAATAATTCTGTCAATGTTACAAGCTACGATTTTTCATGGGTAATGCATATGGGTTTTATCTAGCAAATGCCGCAAAACTTTCACGCTAGTTCAGGAAATATGCATGGGTCGGAACTGTTCCAGGGTCCTCAGTTTTCTCCTGTTCCAAAGGTATCCCCATTCCTTCTTTTTTTTATAAATAAATTCCTTTCAAATAGTGGTACATTTGGTCCACCGGAAATGTCAAATTCTGACGTGTTTGCATACAAAAAGGATGAGTTGTGCTGGGTTTTGAGGAAGGAAATGTTTTGGACCCCACTGGAGAGATATTTCTCATGAAAACTTGTTTATCTTATACTTCCTGGATAAGATGTGATCTTTTCAAAAGTCTACTGAAAAAGCCAGATTGTTGCAGGTGGCAGGACTCGTGCTTTATGAAGCCCCATTTTGTTCTTTGCTGAGGGAATGCGCACAGCCAGAGTGCACTGATCAGTTTTCGCTTCAGCCTTTTCTCATCTTGGTTGTTCCTCCTAAGGGGGACACTTTTTTTTATTATTATTTACAATAAGCGTATGAAATTTTTATGGTATATAGTGCTTGATTTTTTTTTTTTACAAATCTGGTGTATGTTTTGATGTAGTAGTTTGTTTTTTATGTTCTGGATGCAATGCACATGCAGAAAAAGAAAGCATGTCTTTGCGCAGACATGGGGCATAGCAACACACTTAAAGCAGCTGTGCAACGATTTTAACGTTGAAAGATTTGGCATCTTCTGCTTTTGACATTGTTTACCTTGTCACAAATGGCAGAAAACACACCTCCTTTCATCGAAATATTGTGATTCCGCCGCGTAATAGCGAGGCAAAAATTAGAATATTCCTCGACCTGCAGCCGCGAGCGGTGGCCAAGAGAAACACGTGACATGACGCCAATGGGGGTCTTGTAGAAAGATAGCAAGTTGTGCGAATACCTGCTCAATAAAAGGTAACTTTTCTTTAAATCTTGTCGTTCCAACATAAATATAAATGCGTCAAAAACCTATATCATCAACAAAACTTTTATTATCCGGAGTTTTAGTGGCGCCACCTATCCTAGGTCCACAAAGCCGTCAGCTCTATCTGCTACCGCGAACAGCCGCCAGAAGCCGGAGGGGGAGGGGGACAGGGCCGGACGGGTATGGCTGGACCCGGATGAGACTTTCCTCCTTTCACCATATTTTTCGCGCTGCACCCGCCAGCACGTGATCACGCGGTCGCGAGTGGATGAGTTCTCGCTGCTCACTGATGGCTCTAAAGAGAGAACTTTTCCGGAACTCCGCGCCTACCCCATCGACGTCACTGCGCATGTGACCCGGAAGGCGATGTACGAGTTGAGAGGCCCATCCAAGTGGATGTTTTGTTAAATAAAAACTTGGGTATACAGGCAAAATCTGTTTTCTGTAGCTTACTTCAGAAGTGTCAGGCATCAACTTCCACAATTATTTAAGCAAAGCCCTGAAATTGTTGCACAGCTCCTTTAAAAGAACCTGGGTAGTAAAATAGGCTCATCCGCTCCTTTTAAACCACTGAGTGCAATCAACGACAAAAATAATGCGTATGAGACTTATTTTATTTGAAAGTCATTAAAAAATTGCAAAATTGTCATTTTCAAGGGGCTAACAAAAAGTGCTTAAATTGTAAATATAAAAAAGTATACATTCTGACACACCTTGATGTTGCATTCCACCTATTCTAAAGTATGTGCATGCCAAATTTCATTGCGATAAGACAATGTTAAGAACAAATATTCTTGTGTGTGAACTGCAAAGTTGCCCCAAAATTATATAGAGAAAAACGCATTCGAGAGTCATCATGGACGTGTAGCGACACACTTTTGCGGCGGGAAAAAGAATATATATTGTTAATAATTTTTGTGAGAAATTGAAGCTACTATAGAAGACTGTGATGGAGAAGAGGCGGCTAGGCCCACTTCTTGACATAAATGTGATTGAGGGCGAAGTCACAATTTGAAGAACCGTGCACACAAAAATGAGGCAAATTCATGCCGTTCTGGCCAGCCGGGAGGTTTTTGAACGCGTATTCAACTAATTTCGCGACCATAACCGGCACTTATTGTTTTTATACAGAAAATGGGAAGCAAAGCAAAGATAATTAAACACCATATAACCCAAAACCACTTTCTTTTTGCGTAATAATGTTGTCTTTTGACCCGCATCTCCTTTTAATTGGAATTTAACCGAGTTCCACGCAAAACCAGTGTCGGCCACTACCTGGGCCACTCGTTCCGAACGAGCCTTTCGCCTTGCTGGCGACGACTAACTTGATTGAACTCTCCTGTACCAATCTTAGGTTTTGGCCTCGATCAGTACAAGAGGATCGACATCAGGGTGAGCTTCCACTTCCGACACGTTCGTCGGACATAGCATGCTTTGTTACTTTTCTATTGAGCCTGCCCGCTTACTCGCAGCTTGCCTCGCACAGTGGTGTGTAGCACTTGTGACTAACTGTTTGTGCTGTTCTCTCCTTGCGGGCTGCTTAGACCGATAACCTTTCTGGAAGTGGGTACAAGGTCTCGGCTGACATGGTGTGTGCCTTTCCCTGTCCACACTAACCTCTTGTAGTGACTCACTCTCGTTGGCTTGGTTTTTCTTCTCGACTGCCTTTATCCTCTGCCTGTGTCCACGTGTCTTAGAGGCTTACACTTGCTCGCATTTGGGTGGGTAGGTGCGGTATCGGTTAAACGCGTTGTTCAGTTGCCTCGTCCGCTGCGAAAGCGCCTTACCCTCAGTAGCGCTTTGGCCGCACCTGAACGATCAGCTGACAGACTAGTCAAATCACTGTGCCCCTACTAGAGCTGGTGCAGCTTAGAAGAAAGACAGTTATTTACATGCAACCATTGGACAAGTCGAGAGCTAGCTTTCTCGTTGTTGGGATTCTAAAGTCGAGCCAAAGTTGTTTTATGCCCTCTTTTTTTTATGTAATGTGTTTTTTTTTTGCCTGTTCAAACACTTGATGGCGGGCCATATTCCACTCAGAAAATATGCCTGCTCCAATATTGCAGCGCTGTGGAAGTTTTGCCGAACTGGAATGAAGTTAATTGCAATGGTTTCAGACGAAGATAATGAAGCCGTCATTACGAAATTAGTCCGAGGGGTTGGGACATTTTCATATTGAACAGAAGCTATAACTTCACAGAATGCCTGCCTTCCTCGACGTCTCTTTTCTATAGCCCTTCTTCTTGCCTACTAGAGAAGCCTGAGGGAGACATAACATTTCTCTAACGATTACATAGGTGACGGGCGAAGTGCTGAAATGCTCACGATTATGGTTTCTGAACTATTTAGCAGGGGACACACGAGTGATGAAAACCGGCACCGCGCAACAGTTTTCGTAGTAACCTGCGCATACGCTGTGACGTTGATTTACGCCATGCCGCCACGTTAAAGCGTCCGCGCAAGTTGCTGTGGAAATTTCCGCGTGGTGCCCATTTTCATAACTCGTGGATGTGCTGTTTGAACCCCGTTGAGTGCGCTTCTCACCGAGCACCAGTGCACTGCGGAGAAGCAACACCTGCGAAAGCACGCTCCACGGGTGTCGCTTCTCTGCAGTGCACCGGTGCTCGGAAAGAAGCGCGTTCAAGGGGGCCCGCGAGTACAAAAAGTATGAATTAAACGAAAACGCCGTTCGAATTAAGCGACTCATGAATACATAAGCATGGTGGGATAACCAAAATTTTGAAATTTGTTTGAATTAACCAGAGGTATGAAATACTTCTGGTTGATTAACTCTCGCTTTCAAATTGCATCCTTCCAATTAGATGTGAGCTTGTAAGATTGAATTTTACGAATGGAATCCACTCAAATTTGGAAATATTTGTGTTACCAATTAGAATATCTGAATGTTTACCGTCGCTCCAAAACCACTTTTATCTTGCTCAATTTGCTTTATTTATGAGGTAGTGGTGTTTCTCACTGGCATTGTCATCACTGCTAGGACGAAAAGGCATTTGTGGGCCTCAGCAAAGACAGCATCTTCTACAAGTTGAGCTCATCTGGACTGATCAGCTTCTCCGATTACATCTTTCTGCTGACAATTTTATCAGGTAGTCCTTGCTCACGTTTTTACAGTGGGATATTGAACAGCACGTGGTAAACACTAGCGAGTCACGTGCCCATAAAAAGTGTTGTGTGCGGAACCGTTGCCGTCAACTATACTGCTTATTTTTTCTAGCTTCCAAACGTCACTTTGAGATAGCCTTTCGCATGTTTGACCTGAATGGAGACGGGAATGTTGACTATGACGAGTTCGAGAAAGTAAGTTTCTTTTTGCTCCCTTCAGCCTGCTTTGATGCTTTGTCGGTGTTCAATTGTGCGCATAATATTTTTTCATACCTGTCCCGGTAAACTAGGTCTACAACAGACACCCGAAAAAGATTTGTCCAGATTTTATGGGAAGCATCACATAGGCAGGTATAGCTAGACATGTGGGCTTTGTGGAAAGTGGATTTTCGTGAGCATGCTTGGTCCTTACTTCTTGAATTGTCTTTTCTTGCACATCATCACTCGAAAATGAAATTCGGTTTAACCCTTTGGTGGCTATTGCCTTTCATGTACGGCAACGATTAATCATTTGAATGTGGCCACTTAAATGCAAAACTGTGCGCACTGGGGGAGGGGTGTTACTATTTGTCATGTCTTTGGCAAACTATAGGCAATATATTCACATTCTGTCTCACTTTGCTGGCGCTATTTATAATTTTTTTTTAAATTGGACGCTCTGCACAAGTGATATGTGTGAGATGGTTGCTTCGAATGTCTGCTGCTGTGGTGGTAGTGGCAATTGGAGCTCCAGCTTTTCCAGTTCAAGCTTCGTTTGCTTCTCCGAATGAAGTCGGATGAGGGAAGCTTACCATCCGATAGAGAAGCTCCGTAAAGTACCTTTGGTTCGAAATATGAAACTGCTGGAATGTCGGCGGTAGCGAATGCGCCAGAATAAAACTGAATGGAAAAAAGGTGGCAAAATTTTCGCCTTCAATAGTTCCATTCGATGCTTTCTTAATCTGAACAGCTTGCAATCACTTTACATGCTCCCGTTGGATAGTTAGGGAGAGACCTGTGAATTTCCTTTTTCTTTATACTTTTTTTTTTAAACAAACTGGACCACTGGGAAACATTGAGTGGGAAAAAAAGACTTGACCGTCACAGGGTTAAGAATGTGTTTTACTTGTCGGCGATTTATTTATTCTTTAATGTTGTCTGAATTGCTTTTTTTTTCTAGCTTTTGTGTGTAGATGTTGCCCATGCTGTTAACAAGAGCTACCACTCAGTTATGTTTAAAAGGCTCCTGAAAAATAAAAATAAAAGGTGTTTTTAAACAGTCTAATTGGGACATGCCTGCCAAGAAATATATTTTACGCAAAAAAAAAAAGACCGTATCTCCATGTGGTGAATGATGTTGATCGGGGCAAAGCTCTGGTGGTGCTGATGATACTGATTTTATTGTTGATAGGTAGCACTGATAGTGCTCATTTTGTTTTATTGCTCATAGGTAGTGCCGAGTTCGGGGTTGTGTTTCAACTTCATTATTACTGCTTTATGGTCGGTGAAATGCAGAGCCAGTGGTTCTTCTAGCGGATCTGCTTGGATCCGCTAGAAGTTGTGGGAACGCATCTCCACCGCTTAAGTCAACGGTCCATGCCAGAAAGAGAATGTGTGGTATGGATTGTGGTTATATACGCAGTTGAGCATTTGACTGCAGCGCCCTCTCGTCTATAAACGTTGAGCCAATGCATGCAAAGTTTAATGCGATTATATACGCATTTGACCGCAGCGCCCTCTCCTGTATAGACGTTGAGCAGCTACATGCAACATTTCATCCATGACAGAAACCCCAGCTCTTGAGTTGCTACCACATCTCGGAGCCCCCTACTCATCCCGCAGTCGTGGACGAGTGGTTAAGGCAATGGACTAGAAATCCATTGGGGTCTCCCTACACAGGTTTGAATCCTGCCGACTGTGCAAACATTTTTTCTTTTTATGTGAGCACGGACGCCGGACGGACAAGGCTAGACCCTAAGGAGCTTCGCTCCTGAAACTTTTTTTTGAGCAATATTGACGGCAAGAGATTTATTTGAAATTCTTGGTGCGAAGTACATGACGTCACGGGTCATTCCGGAATGACCATCTTGGTCTTGAAGGCGAAGCCGATCCACCTTTTCTCCACGCGCCCAAAATGCCGAGAGAGAAAACAGGGGGATAGGGGGTGACTGCCAGCTAAATCGTGTCTTGCGCCATCAATATTGCTTTAAAGTTTTTTTATTCTTTTTGCTTAAAATTACTTTTTATTACATGCGTGTCCAGCCAGACTGTTAAAAAAAAAACTTTTTTTTTTCTTTCGGGTACTTTTTAAGAAAGGGATCACTGTACAGTAATCCCTCTCTCCTCATCCCAGCGTTGAAATGAGACAGGGTGTAGCGGGACATGAAGGCACCCTAGGTGTAGATATTTTATTACCTGTCCAAATTGAGAGGAGCTTGTTATCTTTCTAACTTACGTAAACAAGTAAGAGGTGAGACTGTCCCCAAGTATAAACAACTTATTTCCCTTCAGGGACTAATTCTGCAGAAGCTGCTTCTCATAGTGAAATGTCGGTTGTGATTCTAAAGTTTCCAGCAGTCCCCTGTCCGAGTTCTTTCCACTAGCTGTAACCACCTTCCTGGTATTGTTTGGCCTAACTCTTAGAACCACACTTAGAAAGAAAAGTGCCATCTCTATAAATGACATACATATGGGCTCATCTAGAGTGTTATGCATAGCCAGCCACAGCCTCGATAGGTGCTAAATAATTTCAAGTACTGAGTCTGCAGATATGCAGCATTAATTTTGGATAGTGACTTTGGTTCTTGCTTGTAACACAGAAATAAAATATGATTGAGCACCAGTTTACCGTCCACGCTTGTGGTATTGTATTACATAAGCATTCAGTTTCGGTTTGTAGATGAATATTCGAAAAATGGGAGGAAGCGGAGAGAAGTTATTTTTCCGACTCTTTTAACCTGTTCCTTCAGGTGCAGATGGTCATAAGGAACCAGACGAGCTTTGGCATGCGTCATCGCGACCATCAGAACACGGGCAACATCTACCGGGGTGTGAGCAGTGCCCTGTGCAACTACTTCTTCGGGCCTAAGCTGGACAAGAAGCTCACCGTCGAGAGGTTCCTCAACTTCCAGCGCGAGCTGCAGTCAGAGATCCTCACACTCGAGGTTGGCTGTTGATGCAGTTGTATACGTAGGGAAGGTTGCAGCAGCGGTGCAGTGCCCCATACCTCGGCAGATTCACTCGGTCACTCATGTTCACCACGTGATTGTGAGATGATAAGTAATAAGTGAGTCTATGATATGACTCGGAATTCGTAAGTTGATATTGAGCAACTCCATTGAGTTTATAAGATAATGTTGGGTAACTCCATTGATTCGGAGGGGTGGTAGTGTTGAGTGACTTCGTTGAGTTTGTGAGATGATATTGAGTGACTCCGTTGAGTTTGTGAGGTGATATAGAGTGACTCGTTGAGTTTGTGAGGTGATATTGAATGAGTCCGTTCAGTTTGTGAGGCAATTTTGAGTGACTCTGTTGAGTTGTGAGATGATATTGAGTTACTTCGTTGAGTTTGGGAGTTGATATTTAGTGACTCCATTGAGTTTGTGAGGTGATATTGAGTGAGTCTGTTAAGTTCGTGAGACAATATTTAGTGACACCGTTGAGTGTGCGAGAGGATATTGAGTGACTCTTTTGAGTTAGTGAGATGATATTAAGTGACTTCCTGATATCACTCGAAGACGTCATCGAGTGACTTGAATCCAAAATGTTGACCCATGCTATACCCGCTTCTTTTTCGCAGTTTATGAGGAAGGAGCCGAACGATCAGGGTCTTATCCGGGAGTGGGACTTTGCCGACTTGCTCCTGACGTACGCCGGCCTGACCGACAAGAAGAGGTCCCGCATGGTCAAGCGTGTTAAGAAGAAGTTCAAGGGACAGTCAGAGGTGCGTGTTGCATGTGCCTATCACGCTGTGCCACTTGCTCAACCATGAGTCGACCTTTTTTAGAAAGAGGTCCACATCTCCGGTTTTTTCCAAAGCACCTAGATGGGCAATATTGAATGCTGTAAAGAGCAACACGCTGCTTACAAACAAGTCGGCATTTGCCTGTTTGTCCACACCCAGTCTGTGCACTGCGTATGTGCAGAAACCAGATTTGCGTGAAGAAAGGTGTCCACGTGTGCGCCGTGCCAACGAGTGCGCCGCCACTGCAGCGTGACGTTGGGGCCGCGTGTTGGTGTATGGTACCGTTTCCTACACTAAATGCCGTACCGAATGCATTCAGGCTATCAGGTGTTTCTTCACTTCGGCTACTATTTTTCCCGAAACAAACACTCTTTGCTAACATTTTTCTCTAGAAGCTTATATTAAACATTGTAAAGATTCTCACTAAATTTAAAACCCGTGTATGATGTTAATATGCTACCGAGCGTACGGTTATTCAGTTTGCCAGGCTAACAAATACTATGTGTGTAATGTGCCGACAGGATGACGATGCGAACGAGGGTGTGCATACTATAGAGGTGTACTCCCAGTATTTATATATTATTCGCCTCTTATTGATAAGCGTAACACTATCCCTTGGCAACCCACTTTAATTTGTTTTTACGACCTCTGCAGGGGATCAGTCTGGAAGACTACTTGCAGTTTTTTCACTTTCTGAACAACATCACGGAGGTGGACACAGCGCTCACTTTTTATCATATTGCGGGGGCCTCCATCGACGAAGGTGCTGCTTTATTTCCAGCGTTCTCGAGTTTTCGACGCTCTCTTAAAAATAATGCATTCTGTGCTGACAAGTTATATTGTTTTCTTCTTTCAGCCACCTTGAAGCATGTTGCAAAGACCGTAGCCCATGTTGATCTCAGGGACTACGTCATCGACGTCATTTTCACCTTGTTCGACGAGAACAGTAAGCAGATCAGTCACACACTTTCATGCTTGTTTGGAGCCGCTCGTATCACTGGGATCTCATTCACTGCTTTAAAGGAACACTGACGGGGTATTTATGCTTGCTGAGGTTTTTATTTGAACATGATCTATAAGAACCCAACTACCTAGAATGTAGTTTGCGGCTCGAAATTTGCTTTCTTTCTGCCCGAAAACAGCCGGTTGAGAATTGGTTGGTTCCAGTCGCGCTCACTCTCTTTTCCAAGGTCACGTGGTGTTCAAACTATGTGTACCAACCATATTCAAAGTCGCGAGCCATCTAAGGCACACATTCAGTCTTAAAAATAGAAAATTATATGAACCTTATTTTTGTGGACTCCAAAAAACGGCAAATACATTGATTGAAAAAAATATAATGTTGCACAGATCACAGGAAACACATGTACATGTACATGTTCAATCAATGTGTCATTCTCGTATGGCAACATACCACGGGCTGTTCATTCTTAGTATGGCGACGTACCACGGGCTGGACGACGTGATGGCAGCACACGACAAACCAACATTGCGGCGTACGTGGGGTGCTACTTCAGAACTGTCGTTCGGGGTACCGACCAATCGATCTTCAAGTGCAAAGTATTGAGCGGAACGGATGTTAGTGCAAAATAATCGCACGACATATGGTGCATGCAACCTTGTCGTCATGTGCTCCATATACCGAAGAAGTGGAAAAAAAAAAAAAAAATTGCAGACGTTTACGCTTTTCTGTAATGCGAAATTAGAGCGCAGCTCTTGGGGTATGTTGATTTTGTGATATACCATGGTAGAGAATTAAAAAAAAATATATATATCTCTTTTTTTTTTTTTTTTTTTTTTGAGGTTAGGCAAGGGACGACGAGGAAGGTGCGGTGGGATCCCCATAATGCAACGCGCGCAGCGTTTGTTTTAATGTGAAACGTTTTTTGCTAGTTGCTCCGGATTTCCTGAAGCCGTGGCCTGTGACGTCGCATGACATTGCAGTTTCCCCGCTAAAATTAGCTGAAAAATTGACGCCACGTGACCTCAACACCAATTCAGTTTCCCCGCTAAATTTAGCATGGAAAATGGCATCACATGACTTTGTGTCACGTCACTTATGAACAAATTCAGTTTCCCCGCTAGATTTAACGGGAAGATTGATGTCACAAGGCCTCAACACCAATTCAGTTTCCCCACTGAATTTAGCGGGGGAAAACAATGTCACATGACTTAGTCAGAAAGTCGGTTCCCTCACAAAATTTAGCGGGAGGACTGACGCCACATGACCTCAACACCAATTCATTTCATCGCTAAATTTAGCGGGGAAACTGAATCGGAGTTGAGGTCATGTGACGTCGGTTTTCCTGCTAAATTTATCGGGAAAACTGAATGCTCAGTGTTGCATTATGGGACATCACAGACCTGCACGCCAATTACGTTTCTTCGCTAAATTTAGCGGGGGATGCAACTGGTGTAAGGTCTGTGACGTCCCATAATGCAACGCAAGATTACGCCGACGGCGGTGCTGACACCGACACCGACGCCGCTTAATGCGGAAATGGATGCCTAAGAGCTGTGCTCTAAAAAAAATGTGGTCGGTTGTAGACAGGTGACTTCCGGCGATAAGCTTTCGTGGTCGCGTTTCGGTTTTGAGCAGTTGAGTTTTTTGGTTTTATTGAAACTATACTTGACTCTGCAGCAAAATATTTATTGTGTAGTCTCCTGACTTCATCTTAAATCGCCCGGCAAAACATTTACAAAAGTTTTGGGGGGTGTCAGTGCTTTAGTGCATTAGTGAGAGGGTGATATAACATAGATGGTCAACCCTTATACGACATGCCAAGCTCGTATAGGAATTCGCCATGCCACTGGAAGAGCAAACATTTATTTCCTGAAAGTTTGGCCTACGGCCTTGTGCCTCGTGACCAACTCTCTGTGGACCAAATTTCTGCTCACAGGCTGACCTGCAAAATGTTTTCAGGAGAGCTGAGAATCTTTTTTTTTTTTTCTCTCTTCACAATCGTCAGTGTGAGAGGGAAGGAGCAAGTTTTGTATGGACTTCATGTGATAAGATCAGTGGTCACAGGATCGATGTACGAGGGGGAGGGTGGTGCCTGTTGGATTCCTTACCTTTGACTGCTGGAAAAGGAGGAAAGTCACTTTTTTCCTTTTTTCAACTGCAGGTTAACCTTTAAAAGCATTTTTACATGTCAATTTCTTCTTTTTTCTTCTTCACACTCTTAGTGGGTCTTGGATTTCAGAAATCTTATTTTTTACTCGGAGAAAAAGATGTCTTTTTCTTCAAATCCATCCTGTGTCATGTCTTTTCTTTTTGCTTTCCCCCTGTTTGATGATTTTAACAATGTTGTGTCAATATCAGTGCATAATAAAATAACTGACTCCCTGAATATTAAGAAATTTTTTTCAGTAAGTTTTGGATTTCAGAAATCTTAATTTTTACTCGGAGAAAAAGATGTCTTCCACGTGAAATCCATCCCGTGTCATGTCCTTTCTTTTTGCTTTCCCCTGTCTGACGATTTCGACAATGTTGTGTCAGTATCAGTGCATAATAAAATAACTGACTCCCTGAATGTTAAGAAATTTTTTTATCATTTTGCTGTTGAGTGTAATAACCATATACATGAAAGGTATTTGTATATCTAATGCCTTCTTCAACCTCTTTTTAAGAAAAAAAGTTATTGCTTGGTTGCATTTGAATGAAATTCTTTAGGTATTTTCTTAACACATTCCAAAACAAAGCAAGTCCCGTGTAACTTTTTTTTTTTTAAAGCTTCCAAGTTTTTGTAAAAGAAAAGGGAAATCTCTGAAAGAATGGCAAAGAAAAGGAAAAACCCTTGAAGGAATGTGTCACTTCTCCAAAAGTGTGATGAGGCTGTTTGAACATTAAATTTAGAATTACATTATTGGTTCTTTTACAATCTTTTCCCTCACAAATATGCCACGTCTCCAATTTCAGATCTTGACAATGATGCCAAGAAAACTTTTCCTAATATATATATATACAAGGTTTTTTTTTTTTTTAAGCTTAACAGGTTTGTTTAAAAAAAGCCGTGAAAGCTACTCTTATGCCGCTTGTGGAGGTGCGTTATACAACCAGGGGGACATATTATAGGGGGCTAATCGTAATGATCAGTCGGATAATTAATTAAAATTTGTTAATTAACTTTTTAATTAATGAAAATAGACATATGGTTCCAATTGGAAACTTGCTCAGCGTCATCGAAAACCACTAAATCAGTCATTTTCAGAAAGACTTTTAGCGCATGAGAAGCGTAGTAGTGCACTAAAGTTACCTCTCGTGGAGCACGTACAAAGCTAGCGGTTGCGATAAGGCGCCGACGCGATTTTTCCGTCTCTTATCTAGCCCCAGCCTTGTACCTGCTCCACGAGTGGTAACTTTAGTACAATACTACGCTTCTCACGCGCCGAAAGGCTTTCTGAAAATGACTGATTTAGTGGTTTTCGTTGACGCTGAGCAAGTTTCCAATTGGAACCATATGTATATTTTCATTAATTAAAAAGTTAACTAACGAATTTTAATTAATTAGTCGACTGATCGTTACGATTAGCCCCCTATAATATGTCCCCCAGGCCGTATAACTCACCTCCACAAGCGGCATAAGTGTAACTTTGACGGCTTTTTTTAAACCAATCTATTAAGCTTAAAAAAAAAAAACCCTGTATATATATTATTTTTAGTGTCAGGGGCTCTTAATTTGAACAATCTTGTTCGGGTGTCAATTTGCCCAATACGCTTTACTGTGGAGGATTATTTTTATACATTTGTGCTGATTTGCGTATGGAAGTTTCTTGAGCTTAGCAGCTCACCGTTTTCTTCCTTTTTATTTTTGCAGTGGACGGACAACTGAGCAACAAAGAGTTTGTGTCTGTGATGAAGGAACGGCTTCACCGGGGGCTGGAGAAGCCAAAGGACACTGGATTTGTGAAGCTCATCAATTCGGCCGTGAAATGTGCGAAGCTCAAGAAACCTGTGCTGCTTGATATTTGAACTTCCTTGGCCAGTGACTCCCATCTCTCTGTTTCTGGGAGTTTTGGCACGACCGCCGGCTTTTGAAGCTTCGTGCTAGGTTACAGTAACCTCGTAGATTGCTTGCTGAAAAATGTTGAGCCAGTGCTTGTAGAGTTTTGAGTGCTCCGTAGAAAGAACGCTGTGCCGAAATAAATTTGTTTGTTCTGAAATGGTGGTAATGGCTGTAACCGCTTGGGGCGGTGGGAGATCCACTGACAACGTCGTGCGCGGGGCTTATCTGTAACTGAGTGCTCGGAGGTGGCTGCACTGCAGGGTTGCAGTTTGAAAACCAGATGCCGAAGTTTCCCTTGCCGTTATCCGATTCAAATGTTAAAGGCTATTTTCTGAAATTTTAAATGAGAAAATGGGATCCATTCCCAGTAGCCAACTTATATTTTTTTTACTTAAAATTCCCGAAAATCCATCACTTTTTAATTGAATAGCGGCAAGCTCTGAAACTCTGGCATCTGGTTGGAACCCCTAGCAGAGACTGACTGTTCAACAATACATAGTTTATCTTTGCGGTAAAAATCTGGTAAAAAAAAAAACACTACTTTGTTTTCTTTTTTCTTTTTTTTTTCCCTTTTTTAGAGGCAGTGTGGGAAATGGTTTGGTTTGCTTCTTGATTTCTGTAAAGTGTACATTTTTGCTTTGGTTCTTTTGGAAAAAATTTTAATGTAATGCGGTGTTTTTTTCCGGGCCCAAGAATTTGGACGTGGGAACGCTTGCGTGTAAGAGAAACAATTCTGCAATCCCCTGCAAGAGCAACATCTCACTCGCCTTTACAACACAGCCAATTCCAAGGATTAGGTGAAAAAAAAAAAAAAAAACATTTACCCGGTTTTTTTAACTTGAGAGTTTTTAGTATGGATCTGTGTGGGTTTGGCGCAAGTGAGTGTAAAGATCTTAAGCAGCAAATCTAAATCGGCTAAATAATGCTGCATCCTGTGACGTCCCAAGTTTGCACAAAAGGTCTGCTTCCCACTTCTTCCAGGTGGCGGTTTTTGTTTCTCTTTCGGAAATTGTACTCATGCTCAGTGGCGTATCAACTTGTTTTGAGGGGGGGCAAAGGCAAGCCAGACCCCTCCCCCCTTGCCTTGTCTCTCTCTCCCCCGCCACCCCCCCCCCCCCCCCCCTCTGAAAACTGGGAAAAGGGGGGGGGGGGGGGGGGGGGGGGGCGGCCCTTACCACCACCACCTCCGGCTAGGTACGCCCATGCTCATGCTCTATCTTGCCCGAGTGAATTCCCTTGCTGGCCAGTTTAAGGCAAACTTATTAATATATAGTACTTAAGTACTTGTGGCTAGTCTTAATATGTATTTTATTTCACGCAGAGGTTTTAGAGGTGATATGAGCAGGTGTTTTCAAGAGTAGATGAGCGGAAAAGTCCGCTTTTGTTGCACCAAAAGCCGGCTGTGTTTTTCACACTACTGAATTCTGCCGCTATCTGTTTTTGGAGGCTGAATCCACTTCCCTTTTTGGTCTAAACTAAAGAGGCAAGAAAATAAAATAAAATAAAAATGCTTTTTTATTCATTTGTTTTTTGTAACATTATGTCTCTGAATGCTCAGAAAGCTTCCCGACGTCCCAGAGTGCAAATAAAACCGAAACTGTTTGTTCTACTAGGTGATTATAATAGTTGTAGCTCCGCTTCAGACATAAAGCATTTATTTCGCGTTTCTCGGTATCTGCCCAATGAAATCAATGAAACGGTCACCCGATGTTTGTTCCTGGGAAAATACTCCTTTATTGTTGCTCATTGCATCCCTTCCCTTTCTTTTTTGGCTCTACGCTAGCGCTAGCATTCCCCCTGGCGTCTAGAGAAGACACCATCAATGGCCTCGTTTTGATTTCTGAACAGCCATATTTACATTGGCTGTGTTTTTATAGTAAGTATTTCTGTGCCATACAACCCTCTGAGCTATCGGATTTTCGTACTGACCCGGGAATCGCTCAAGGTAAGTTACCTGTACTCGTAACTTCGTTACACCCAGTACGTGCGAGAGACCGCCTAAAAATAACTGGCGAGTGCAAGCGGCTTGCTCCCGTCTGTGCTCCCTCAGGTCGGTGTTCGGCAGGCTGCCGGGCTGATTTGTTGTTCAACAAGCGCGTGATTCCGTTGACCCGAGCAAGGCTTAGTCCTGTTACTCAGGTAATCCTCGAAAATCGACTTTGAACGCTTTTTCTCGTCGGGGAATCGTGTAACATTCGGACGGTTCCGAGAGATATCCTCAACACTGTCTCTTCTTTGTCCGCCATTTTTCTCGTTTTAACTGGAAATCGTGCGTAAATGACAGTAGGATACCGCAGGTACTTCAGAGGAACGAAGAACTCGTAGGTTCCGATCCAAGTAAGCACAGTCATTCCACGCCTAAAGCGAACATGACGGGGTGATGTCATAAGCGCCGCGGCGCCCGCCGCGCCAGCCAAAAGATGGTCGGCAGTTGCCCCCCGCTTTCTCTTGTCGTTTGTCGAATTAAGCCTAGTTCTCGTTCAGCTGCCTCCCTTTTTTTTCGACGCGCGCCGGGACGGGCTCGAAAATGCTACTGAAACCGACGACAGTGTGTCGTCTATGAATCGGCTAGGACGTGCGGACTCGATCCGCGATCATGTCTGCCTCATGAGCAGCGTCGAGTCGATCAGAAAAGTGCTGTGATCGAGACGGGTTCCGGCACTCGGGACGGTCGCGTTAGCGCTTTCGAAATCTCCTTTTCGCCGAATGCCAAAAACCGGTGGGGGACGTTATTTATGCGGGCAGGTGCAAGCGCTGACGAGCTTGACGATCGAGCGGAGACCTTTTCGGTCCGGGGAGTACTCGTAGTCGCTTCTACGCGTCGGCATTCCGACCTCCCTTTTGGCGGCGGCTCGCGGTCAAGCGAGTGCGTCGCTGACGGCAGATCCGCTCTTCGTGCCGAGATCGATTTGTCAGTGGCGGTTTCGGAACGTAGTATAACAAATTGAGAGTGAAACGCGACGCCGCTCGCTCTTTTGTTTCAGGTTTCAGCCGACCGGAGAATACGGTGGCTGCGTAATTTTTCCTCTCGTTTGGCTGTCCCTTTTTGGGGTTGACGAAGTAGCTGCCTTGTCGGTCGCAGCGAGTTTTGAGTGGCACTCCCTTTGGCTTGTATGCGCTTTAAAATCCGGTCCGCGAGTTTCTTTCCGACGCATGTGAACAGGAAAAGAAAGAGACAAGGAGTCGCTCTTTCTTTTGCTTTTTTTCCCGAAGGTGGACCTTGGGCCGCGGGCGACCGTTTATCGACGCAGATATCTCGCTATCTGAGCCGCCGCCGTCGCTGCGTCGAGCGGCACAAGAAAGAGGTGAGCCGGTGAGCTGACCAGAATTCTCGGAAGTCGAGCGATTGGGCAGTCCTTCCGACGCGCCAACGTTGAGACACGCAGATATTTCTAATTATTCAATTTCGGCACATCCACATTGGCGCTTGGTCGGGTTTCTCTTATGCTTTCTGTGCCTCCTTTCGGCGACTCGGTCGCGTCTCGGTATCGGAGGCAAGCCTGTGCCGGTTCCAGCGAATCAGACCATTTGGTTTTTGTTTTTCTTTAAGGTTTTTTTTTTTATGTAGTCTACGCAGTTCAGTGAACCGCGGGGAAAAGGGCATTGTCACCTGTGCCGCAACTCGTGAAGCCGTCGGTAAATCTCTTGTTGCCGAGACGTTGTCGTCACGTAACAGTGATTCACCCGTTTTTGTGCACCAGCAAACTGGGTTTCTCCACTTACGTAGACGTGTTCTAGCGCACCTAATGCACTGAACGTTATTTAGAGAGCTTATCTACCACTAGGGCTATGCAGGGCTTATGGTCACCAAACCAGATGAGCTGGTGAGGTGAGTTGCCATGCAGGGTATTGCTGTGGTGAAAGGATGTATTGGGGCACAAGGGTTAAAGTTGGTCACTCAGTTCTGTATTTTCAGTCGGTGGGCATGTGTTGTGGCAGCACAGCTCGTGGCAGCAGTCTCTAGAACATCAGGTTTCATATCTCAGTGAGACTTACCTTGCACAAAACTAACTCCATGTACTAGAAATTCGACTTGTCTTGATGGAGTTGAGTGAATTTGACTATGATTAAGGATCGTGTCAATAACAAAAAAAGCGCCCCTGCCTCTTTGCCTTTGCTTTTTACTTATGCAAGTCCGCTGCAGGTCTTTGCCTCTCTCGAATATTTAGAAGACTCAATCATACATTAGTAAGGAACGCATAACCTCATTCTGTCCTTCAGGACTTTGAGCAACGATGCTTTAGTTTAATTTTTTTAACAGGTTTCAGAGCTTCCCTAAGACATTCATTATTGAGTCATCTTAATTGACTAAATTAAAAAAATATATATTACTGAAGAGCAGCTTCTTTCTGTCTTGAGATGTGCAATAAACAGAAGAAGTTAGTTTCACAAATAGAAGCCCTGGCTAATCCTACCGTAAAAGGTCGGGCAAGCGCCCACTCAAAATTTAGAAATAATCGCGAGAGAATGGGGTGATGGGCGCTTATCCGGTCATCAATTTCACACATAAATGTACTGCACATATTTTCTCAGATCTTACAAATTTGGGAATGGGCGGATGCGCGGTATTCTACGATAGGTGTATCAGATTTACAAGAATGCATTTGCTGAGCTGTCTGCCCCTACAGTGATTGTGCCTCGCAACCTGTAAGATGGACAACTTGGTGCTACATTCTCTTGTTTGTTTTATTGTTTCACTTAAAGTCATTAAATCCTGCATAGCTCTTTGTTGCAGGTTAGCCTACTATGTGTACGACATCTGTGACATCAGCTTGTCAGTAGTGTGCACAGTTAACAATAAAAATGGGTTCTCCCTTCATGTATTTTGGGGAGTAAGGAGGATACTTCTTATGGGGGGAGGAAGCATCGTTCGCTAAAAACTGGGAGCATGAGTGTTTCATTTAAGTTCTTAAAGAGCACTGACACATCAGAAGAAAAAAAAATTATTTTGCATGAAACAATGTTGTAAAAATGTCCCCCCCCCCTTATAATTTATTTTTGCTGCGAATTCTCATTTCCGTTGAGAAGCCAAGTGCTCTATGACCTAAGAGACCCTTGCACCATTCAAACCTAATGAATCGAACCGAAACCGCTGTACCAGAGCAGGGGATTGTGACGTCCAAGATTCTGAGAGTTGCCAGGAATCGCTTGCATTATTTTACTTAATCCCCCTCAGCTATGTGTTCTCTGTCTCCTCGAAAGAATTCGTTTTGGGCGTTTAAATGGTTGCTAATGTTATGTTTTATGGATTATATTATATTTATTAACAGAAATGTGCCACAAACAACCTATTACTTTTCAAATATCTTGTGCTTTGTTGAGCCCTTATGGTTTGTGTTCCTGTAAAAACCTAGGCATACTGAAATGCCTTATCAGTGCCCTCCAATGGTCCTTTCGACAAAGTTGCTGCCCACTTCTCCGCTGTCAAGTTCATAGCTTTTGAAGGGGCCTAAACACTCGCATAGAAAGACTGCCTTTCAAAGCTAACTGGTCGGGCTTGCTACATTTGCGGTTGTCCAAACGATATAGGCATGTTGCAACTGTGAATGCGCTTTTTGTTTTCGTTGTGTAGCACGCCCATCTTCCACGGCAATGAACTTGTGTGTGCTCGTAAATGATCAGATGTGTTAGACAGAAGTCATGTTGAAGGTACTCTTTCAGGGCAATTGCATCTCTTGTTAACTAAAGGTGTTCTTGGAATTACATTTCTGGCAGATAGTGAACCCTGAGATGGGGATGACAAAAATAAAATGGACATAACGACACAAACTGCTTTGTTTTACCTGTTTTTTTTAATCATCTTTCATGTCTTGAGGCTTTCAAGTATGTCGTTTTTTAACCAGCTTACCTGCACTCCCTTCCTTCTGACAAGCTTCTGGTTGTCTACAGTCATGAACTAGGCAGTGTGTGGATCACCTAGCGTGGCATTCTTAAAGTTGGTTCAGTTCTTTTGGAGGACAAGCCTTTTACAATCTAACCCAATTTCTCATTAGGTAGAGCACAACACATGCCAATAGATTGTTTCATCTCTGCTTTTACTTTGCATTTTATATATATATATATATATATATATATATATATATATATATATATATATATATTTTTTTTTTTTTGTGCAGTTTTTGGTTTATTTAGTGTTACATCATAGACAACCATTTCTTTGAATGGAATAGATTCCCCTTGCAGTCATTAACCTTGTTTCTGTACGTTTGTTAAAAGCACAAGCGTGCTTTGTGCTGTTATCCTTTACTGTTATTTATTTTGTTCCTCTAAAGCCTATTGGCAATACATTAGAGAGAGGGGGAGGGGCTACTACACAATTTGATTATAAACAAAGTGGTGAAAGCTATAGATGTGTGGCAAATTAACTCAACATTCTCAATATTTACTGAATACAAACTTTTTACACAAACACGGATCAAGCAATCACTTGCACAGAAAATGTTCATATCTCAAATATTCCAAAATAGAACCCAAAACATTAAAGTCATTAGAAAAACACCAGATTTTATACTGTCACATATTTTTGTATATGGTTGTTAATTCTGTGTGAAAACAATTGGAATTGGAGATAGTAACAATCTGGGAACATTGTTCCAGTAGACCAACCCACAGATGTACTTGCAGCTCTTGGTGTTCAAGATTCTTTATTAAGGGGTTGTAGAAGTGAAGTGTCCATTTCAGAGGGGCTCTTGCGTATCCTGTGGATTAAACATTCAAGGAAAATTGTGCTTTGCATTTCCACCAAACAAATGGAATCATTTTGTTCTGTTAGCAATAAACCGTGGAGATGGGAATATGACGATGAAATGAATGGGGCAGCTCAATCCTGAAAAGGATTAATTTGATTCATTGGATAGGTTTGGTGATAAGCCGTAGTTACCAGAGGCGTATTCTACATAATTCGTGGCAGACATACATTTGATAGAAACACTTTCGCGGGTAGGGAAGTGCAGATTTCACTTTCGGCATCTGAACTTATCTGCGTGAGGACGGTACGAATAGAATGCTCGTGAGGTGTACCCATTATAACAAGTGCTGGCTCATTGTGCCCTGAGGAGTTCCAATCATTTTGTTTCAGTTGTGTCACTGTTCCTTTTGTTTATCTCATATTTCGTGCTCATGTCTTTAGCACCTATAATCATGCTGTACAGTAGAGAAAGAAAAAAAATGAGAGCAACTTTTTATTTTGTTTATTTTCTACTTGCAGCCGCAAGTCCACCTTTTCTCACGGTTTCTGTGGCACCCTGAGAGGATGGAGTTCGGCTAGGGGGGTTGGGGGGCACCGCGGGATAGAGGAGCGCATCGTCTGAATTGGGACGCCATGTTGTCCCCCCGAGCGGGGCGGAGGGGGTCCCGTGCACTCCAGCAACCATGAGGGAGCAGCACCACCACCATGGCGAAGGGGGGGGCCATCCGGCATGGTCCCCCCAGGGTAGCCTGTCGATGACGCACGCCAAGTGGGTGCTGGAGGCCATCCGCAAGATCAAGGCGCAGAAGCAGCGACCCTCCCTGGACCGCATCTGTCACGTCGTGGCGCTGGCGCACCGCCTCGGGCGCGACCCCGTGGAGCGCGCCCTCGACCAGGCCGTGGCACGGGGCTTTGTGCTCAAGGTCAGTGCCCCGGAGATCTCCCACTTTTCTCCTGCTAGGAGCTATGGTCACTGGCAGGGGGAGAAACATATCTTTTCAAATGCCCAGCCTCCAGCATGTGCTCGTTGCCTTTTGCTGCGTGCCTTGCCTTAACTGCAGGTACATGCTCGAGGCTCTAGGCTCGCAAGGCGCTTAGGCTAGCTTGATATCACGCTTGTCCGTGTGTACTCGTGCCTGCGGAAGATGTAGGAGTGTCCTCGAACTGTGCCCCTGACGACTTTCTTTTTACCCCGACTTTCTGTTCTTTCGAGTCGTAGCTTTAGCAACACAGAGAGACCAAATTTGATGTCATTTAGCTAAATCTAGGTTCCTTGCTAGGTTTTGGCATCGAGTTTGATTCGAACGTCTCGATCATTAGTCTGTTGTGCAGAAAGGGGGGGAAAAAACGCTAGCTTTGCAGTTTCGGGGCATTTTTCCGACGAAGGATTTTCGGCAAAGCGAAACCCTCGGTCCAAAGGTGTGGCACGAATATTGAGGTACTCTGCTTGCTGTGGGCTACGGCTTTTCCTGTCCAAACGGTTTAGCGACAGCAGTTCTGTTGGCATCATTTTCACGGGGCAGTCGCAAGAGAGTCAGAAGAGAGAACTGCTGCGCTTGGCGGTCGCTCGCTCCCCGCCGTCATACAACAAATGGTACGAGAATTCGGCCATCTTGGCAGTCATTCCTAAATAGGTAACGAATGGCAATAGACCTATTGCTAAATTACCAAAGCCTCAAGGAGAATGCAGGGATTAGTGTTCCACGTGCCGCACATGCTGGCCTCGGCAGTAGTAACATTTCTAAAGCAAATGCCTAAAACAAATTGCATCTTGCATGCGCGTTCGTCACCTCTTTATTTTGGTTGTTTAGTTTGAATCTTTTATACGGGGAAGGCGTGTGCGAGTGGTGCGTAGAACACCAATCTCTGCATTCTCCTTGATGCTTGGGTAACTTAGCAATAGGTCTATTAAATGCAATGCAAAACTAATCTGCAGACACTATCAGCAGCACACGGTGCATGCCGCCAGGAGGCAACTCTTTTCGTTTGTCGGAAAATTCGTTGTTTGGTCAAATATCGGGCTGTTGTTCCGTACAGGCAATCGTCGAATCGAGTGAGAATGGAACATAATCGTCCGAAACATTCTGCATACTTGTTTGCTAAGTGGAACGACGTCGAGAAAACAATGCCCTGCCTTGTGCTTCAAAACCCTTGCAGAAGATAAACTCGGCCCTTTTTACCTCGGAGACGGGGGACACCGCAAGTTTGGTTTGATGTTTCCGTCACAGCTGCGTCTACCGCGTCCCTGGAACTTTTTCGGTCGAAAGATGTTTAGTTCTGCATGCGAAGTACTTGGCTCACTCCACTGTTTTTGTTGTGTCCTTCCTGGGGCTCCTGCGGTTGCTATTTTTAATATCGGCAAGGAAAGGTCCAATGGTGTCTTGCCGGCTCTGTCTGTTGGCATGCTCGCCAGGAAGCTTCCGGGCAGGGGCTGTCTGAGAAGCTGGCGGGACGGTGCAGGGGTGTCAATTTGCGACTTACCCATTTGGCCGTCGTTTTAACAGTGGCGGTACTTGGGAGCAAAAGGCCTTTTATCTTTGGCTCGTGGCAGAATTATGGGATCGGGGAATTGCGAGTTTGCCGTTCAGACCTTGGTAATGGGCGTGCAGTGCTGCATTTATTTCTGAATTGCAGCCGACAGGAAGGGGTGGAAGCTTTCCCATGTCAAGGGGGATGGCAACTTTTCTTGAATGGTATTTGCGCTTCTGTTCTTTGAGGTTCTATTCATGCTCTCTTATTTGATGCAAGAAGCAACACTGTTTGCTTTTTGCATCACAAAAATTCATAAAAATCTGTGAACAAGAAGTCTTGTTAGATTTGTCTGAATTACACTACATTCCAGGTAATAGAATGAACCTGATGCAGATTACCTTTTTCCTATCTGGACCTTCATACAATAGATCAAATTTTGTTTTACGGAGGATGTCGCTGATAGCCGACGGTGGAGTTTGGGTCAAAAAGTTATTGTCACCTCATTCTTTCTTTTAATGACTTGGCAAGCGGACACCTTGTATTGGATGTTTGGACTCCGTTACCAAACACCTTTAGAGAAACAATTAGAGTTAGTTTCGTTTTGCCTGGGATGTGACGGGAATAGTTCTAAAAATACAAAGAGTAGTTGTTTCTCATTCATAGAAACTACTTTGTCCTCTGCCTGTACAATGTGAATAATGGATTACAAAGCAAATTGAGCCAGGAAAAAAGTGTGGGGTACATTCATTCTCCTTTGGAGCTGCTGATTGAAGTTGGAATTGGATTTACAGTGCATTTGTAAACTGAACACATCAAATAAAAGTTTGATATATCAGTTTTTTGCTCTTTGTAGTTAACTGCACTGTTCATACCTGACGTCACTCAAAAGTCTCTGCTTTCAAGCAAGATTCATTTTGTATGCGAAAGTAAAAGGCAGTGCTCTCTTTTTAGTGTTCTCATTATATACCCCAATATGGGGCTTTCTTGCCTCCTCCTCTTGCAGCTTTCCAACTGCTGCAGTAATGATTGCTATTGTCACTTTCCTACGTGTGTTGTTCCTTTATTGTTGTGTAAATGGTAACATAAACTGCGTGAGTACTTTTATTTTTGTAAAGTAACTTGGGCCTCTGAGAAATTCGGAAACTCCCAAATATAACATATATTTTGTATTCTTTACAACTTCTGTGAAGAATCGAAGTTCTTTCAATTAAGAAAATATTTTGGTAAAGTATGGTTATTAAAGGAGCTGTGCAACAATTTCAGGGCTTTGCTTAAATAATTGTGGAAGTTGATGCCTGACACTTCTGCAGTGAACTACAGAAAACAGATTTTGCCTGGATATCCTCCTAATTTTTATTTAAAAAAATGAAAAAGATCCAGGTTTTTGCCGCCTCTCAACTCGTACATCGTTTTCCGGGTCACGTGCGCAGTGACGTCACTTGACTAGGCACGGGGTTCCGGAAAAGTCCTCTCTTTAGAGCCATCAGCGAGCAGCGAGAACTCATCCGCTCGCGACCACGTGACCACGTGCTGGCGGGCGCCCCACGAAATATACGGTGAAAGGAGGAAAGTCTCATCCGGGTCCGGCCATACCCGTCCTTGCCCATCCGGCGCTGTCCCCTTCCCCTTCTGGCGGCTATTCGCGGTTCCAACATATATATAAATGCGTCAAAACCAGGGTTTTGACGCATTTATATATATGTTGGAACGACAAGATTTATAGAAAAGTTACCTTTTATGGAGCAGGTATTCGCACAACTTGCTATCTTTTTTACAACTACCCAAGTGACGTCACGCCGCTTGTTTCTCATGGCCGCCGCTCGTGGCTGCAGGTCGGGAAATATTCTAAGTTTTGCCTCGCTATTACACGGCGGAATCGCAACATTTCGATGAAAGGAGGTGTGTTTTCGATGAAAGGAGGTGTGAACAATATCAAAAGCAGAAAATGCCAATTCTTTTAACGTTAAAATCAATGCACAGCTCCTTTAAATGACTAACCTAACTCTTTTCTTTTTTTTTTAAGTGTGAGGAGTTGCAAGGAGGGCAATTTATTTTTGCATCTCTCTGGTACATCACATCTGACCGAGGCTTACTGATAAAAGATGTCTTGTAACTGAGATTTTGTTGCACATCTATAAAAGATCCCTAGGTGGTCAAAAATAATCCTCAGTCCTCCGCTGAGGCTTGCCAATACCCTTCGTTGGTTTGGCACGTAAACTCCCAAATTTTCCTCTTTTTTTTTTTACATCGTGCACCACACACACACACACCTTTTTTTCTCGTCTAGCATCGAACTTTCCGTTCTCCGACCCCTTCATTCTTTTTCTCCCACAGCTGATGAGCAAGGGCCAGTGCTCCTACAAGGACGCAGAGACCCTGAAGCAGGCACTGAAGAAGAAGGTGGTTGCGGGGCACCACCAGCACCACCACCACCAGCACAGCGCACCGTCGGCAACCACCAACCACAAGACGCGGGCGGCGGCTGTGGCGGCAGCGGCGGCCATCGGTGCCTCGGGCAGCCACCACCGGCGGCAGGACCTTACTCTGTACGTGATCGAGGCCGTGCGCAGGCTCGGGGAACGGGAGGGCTCGACCCTGCGCGCCATCCACAAGTTTGTGCGCCAGACTCTGGGCCTGGAGCCCCCCGGCGTGCGGCTGGCGGTGAAGCGCGCGGTGTCGGCGGGGCGGCTGGTGCGCGTGGGACGCTTGTACCGCCTGCCGGGAGACGACGACGAGAGCGACGAGTCTGACAGCGACTCGGACGAGGACTGCGGGGGACGCCTGGCGACCACCCAGAACGGGGAGGTGGGCGGCAGGGGCAGTCCGAACAAGGTAAGCGACGTCAACCGTCTTGCCGGTTGGTGGCTCGTCTCTTGAGAGCGTGAACGGTGGCGACAGCGCAGGCGGCACCGTTTTCTGCCAATCTTTTTTCACTCTGTCCGTGCCTTTGCACGGCTTTTTAAGACCAAACGAGGTAATGTTTCTGTTGCCGCGTCGTTTGGGCTGCTTTGTCGTCCTGTCTCGTTGGTGCTGCGTTGATTTTGGTCTTGGGCACTTGGCACGAATACTACGTCGACGCTTCCTTGGGTTTTACTTCCAAGGGGTACTGGCAGGTACCCGAGTTTACCGCTTGGGTTGTTACCAGGACGACGCTTGTTTGTCGCCGCCACATGCACGCTTTTACCGAACTAGTCCTTTGACAACAAGTTTTGGATTGTAAGAGAAACCTGGAAATGCCGGCAATCGCTCGTTGGTGGGAGCAGTGTTGTACCGTGTACATGCGGCGTAGAGCGGCGTTTTGCGTTTGTGTCATAAAGTTTAAGCATTTGGAAACAATTTGTTACTCGCAATAATTAATGTAGGGTTTGTGGAGTGGTGTGTTATATGTGTAGATTGCATAATGTAGTTGCCTCGAAATATTTCGAGAAATCGAACTTTAGAAAATTTGTAAAATTTTAAGCCTCGGTGTATGTCGCCGCTACAGTGTACCACATTGTTGACAAAACATGTATTCCATAGCGAGGCCCCTGGTGCAATTGGATATTGTGAGCAACAGCCTGATGGGACTGTGACGTTGATGTGTATTAATGATATTCCTTGCATAACCGCCCAACAGACACACCTTTATAGAAGTGTTGAAAAGCTGACACTAGCAGAGGCAAGACATCTCTTTTCTAAACACGACACAGCCTGGCAGATCTGCTGTGGGCAAAAGCATTTGGGAAATCGGTGATAATTTCATGTTTGCACATCATTTTCAGACACTTTGAAAAGGAAGTTGTCTATTGCTCGCAGAGGTTGGGCTGGGTGCTCAACAAAATGTATGAAAGGGGTGTCCAAACATTATACTTTAGAATGCATAAAGTGACATTTCTCCATCATATGAGGTGAAAGTTTAAGTCTGGCAGTCTGTCTTCTGCTTGGACATCCACTAGGCAGCTCTTTTTCTTGCCTTTGCACTTTATATGGCGAAGACGTGTCGCTTCACGCGTTCTTAAGGTGTCCTGTTTGGACGGCCCCTAATCGAGGAACCATGGAACACACCGAAGAGATTTGAAAATCGTCAGGCATTCCACCCACTTCTCTCGTAGCCCTCAACAGCGCGGGCTGATAAGATTGCTAAGCAAGGAATACGTGGAGCCGCCAGCGACCGCTTCTTTTCGTGCTTCCGAAATTTCTGCTGCTCAAACGTTTTTGGATGCAATGCCACCGGGACATCCCTTCAGACACCACTTACATTGCCCCTCGAGTCACTCACAACAGTCTGCTGCGTTCGTCGTTCCCCTTCTGCGTCGTAGGGGCCTTATCAGGGCCTTATCAGCATTGTTCCCGAAGATTGTGTTATCGGCGCCGTTATCCATTGGACAATGCCTTCAGCTGACCCGTCGTGAATAACGCCTTTCAATGAGCTCGAACCCATTGGCGTAAGACTATCTGCGTTCCTGATTTAATTATTTGTATTGCTAACGTAGCCATTACTCTCTGTAACGTGTGGTTAGCTGTCCAGCATGTCTAGAAAGGAGCTTTATGCGCTTCGAAATGCAACTTCCCTAAAGCCTCGCAATGGCCACCAGTGTTTCGCTATGAGGCTTCTAAGTGTCCTAGCGAATTGTCAGTTGCCGCTCTGAAGTTTCCGGAAGGTTCGTTTTTGTGTTCCTTTTACCAGCATTTTTTTTTTATGTTTGTGCTCTGTTGAATAAGCGCAGTGGGGCACCTCTACTTCTTCCAAGTGTGCTTGGTGCTTGTTGGTGAAAGAAGGCAAATTTGCGAGCTGATTTTCCGTTGCTAAGCGTTGCCGACTGGTGGCAGTTGGTGGTGATGGGTTTTCTACTTCGCGTTTCAGCGGAGATCCGTGTTGCACGGGCGATGTAGCCTGTGCCACGGTACGCCAAGGAACAACAAGAACGGCGTGGCCGAGGAAATCCTCTGCTGCTACTCCTGCAACTACCTGGGTGAGTTTCCTTCGTATCGATGAACGAAGAGGGTGCTCGCACAGGTCAGTATTAAAGAAAGAATAAATATGTAGCACAAAGGAAACAACCACA
>NW_024609868.1:14335371-14501964 GCF_016920785.2 Ixodes scapularis | reverse complement strand
TCTTCTGAATCCGATCCAATCCGTTTGGCAAATATGGAGGCCGCATATGTAAACAAATAGTTTTCGGCTGCTTCCAGCGGGAAGACAGATCTTCAATCTGAAATTTTCCATGGCTTCCTCCAACGTGTTCGCACTCCCAAATCTTAATAAGGAGCCAGACGAATTTTTCGCCTACACTGACAGCACACGATTGCGGAAAACCCCGATTATAATCGACAATGGTAAGAGCTACTTTCTTTGGGCGTTCGCATTTCGGCTGTTAAACTTATTTGAAAACCGCGAAAACTCACAGGATCCTTCGAGTGTCGAGCTGGTTGGGCTATTGACGAGTCACCTCGCATGGTGTTCAAAAGTGTCCACAGCCAAGCAAAGGGGGAAAAAGGTAAGCGCGGCTGCACGGAGCACTCCTTGGAAGCAGCTGCTTGCGACATTTTGTTCGTACTAAGGACAGTTCTTTTGACGCAAGGGGTGAGAGGTTTATTAACTTATTAGCTAACCTGTGTGCTTGAATTTCTGTTAGACATGCCGTTCCAGAAACTTCTTGAAGATAATCGTCACGACTTTCAATGAACCGCCATTGAAGGAAACGTAGGTCACATCGAGAGGAGCATTGATATGCTAAACAGACTGAATATAACCAGGAAAAGACTTGGGGCTAGATGGTATGAGCTTTCTAGGTCAGGTAATTACTGTAATAACTATGGTAGAAATCTGTCGATAAAGCGTCGTTCTGGAAAGCTATCTGTAGGACGTAACAATGAGACATTGTCCGATTAAGCAAACCAGCAGACAGCCATAGTTCGCGCCGCTTCTTGCCAAGCTGTCGGTTTTGTTAACTAGTGCCTTTTTGATGTGCGCCGCCAGGAAAGTGAAGTCCAAGTGGGGAATGACATCGCCAACATCGAGGTTGTGCGGTGGCTCCTCAAGACACAGTTTGATCGGAATGTGGTCACGTCATTTTGACATCCAGGTTTGTGCTTGATTCTGCGGACAGTGAAAACCAATATCTGAGTTCCGAACGAATCCGCAACCCCTTGCAGGAGCAAATATTCGACCACATTTTTCAACCATCTGGGCATTTCATCCGAAAGTCGGGTTGACCATCCGATGGTGCTGACAGAGGTTGTCGCCAATCCAGGCTACTATCGTCAAAGTAAGGCGTCCCTGGAGGGAATCTAAATTCAATTTAAATATACACTTTTACTTTGTTTTCAGATATGTCCGAACTACTGTTTGAATGCTATCAAGTACCGCAGGTTGTCTATGGCATCGATGCCCTATTCAGTCTTCACCATAATCACCCCAAGAAATCAGGTAATTGCTTTCTAACATAAGTTTGGATTGCTAAAAGCTCGTGCACAAAATAGCCTTCGGCCTTGCTGAGAATCTCAGGTTTCCTCTTTTCCTCTCGTCCTCACACTCTTCTCGTCTACACTTAGAGACGCAGTGGGTGTGGACAACACCTCTTAGATAACTAGGCCGTACGGCATGTAAGTTTGTCTTCTTTCTACGCACCTTGTGGGTTTGTTTACACTCCAAATGCACCCACATGCTTTCGTTTCCTCCCATCCTCAACCGATGACGGCGCGTTTGGCTGCCTCGCTATCACGCATTCCCTGCACATTCTCTATGTTGCCACTTTATGGGCATGCCTCTCCTTGTGTTGCAAAGTACCAAGAACGAATAGTGTTAGTATATTTATGTTGCCTACCACAGGTCAGCGTGGGGCAGAGATGTGACACGAGGGCTGTGTCTAGGACTAGGATTTGTGTTCAATCAATGAGGACGCACATCCCAAATGGACACCAATGCTGCAGTTGTGTCCCACATGTCCCCTCCGGTGGCTTCTGGTAGGCTGCATAGAAAATCTAGCCCCGTGGGCTTGTTATTGAAGAGATGTTTGTCTGGGGACCTGTTCCCATGGAAAAAAGGAAAGCGTCTCTGAGACAGAGAAGGAGATTTGATGGGTTGTATACCTTTTCTGGTTGTGCCTCGGTGTTTAACTGTAAGAATACCCATAAACACCCAAATACCATTTGAACAAACACAGAGCAGCAGGGAAACTACTAGCATCGCCATGATATGGTTTGCTTACCTGTACGTTGAAGTTAGCAGATTTTTTAAATGTCACAGTCGAATTATGTTTTTACCATTTATCAGTATCTTTTTTATTACTCCAATGCATAAAGTCTTTTCTCGCAATGTTTAAAAAAAAACAAAAAAACTAGACGGCAGACTGTTGGTTCGCTCAGAAAAATAAATGTTTACTCAAACAAATTTAGTGAATTGTTTGGTTCCTGGAGCTACAAGAAGAGTAAGTTGTGACTGGCAAGTGAACAGTTTTATCAAAAATTATTAGCGGATATACAAAATATCTAGCAATACTTTTTCCATTGCCAGAGGGCAGTGGAATGCTTCCTTCTCAAAATTAAGAGATTGTGTAGGGAAGCTGAGAACATCAGAGAATAAGTGCAAGTTGTGTTGGCATGACTGTGACGGCAATCAAGCTCTCATATGTAACTTCTTTTTCCCCCAGTTCTACTTTCTGTATGAAAACTAAATTTAGTTATTGTTATTGCTACTATTCAATTGCTGCTTTTATAAACACATCCTGAGGCAGTTAAAAAAAGAAAAAAGGCTTCTGATGTCTTTTGCTTTTCTGTAGCACTGTAGGTTTTTTTCATGGTTTACTCTATGAGCTTTGTATATACCATAGATTAAAACAGCCATTTCAAAGGGTTGTTTTTCTATGTTTCAGAGAATGCCATGGTCCTTTCATTTGGTCACCACACCACTCACGTAATCCCTGTGCTGAATGGTCGAATTGATGCTGAAAACTGCAAAAGAATTAGTTTAGGGGGCAGCCACATCACTGCCTATTTGCAGCGGTTAATGCAGCTGAAGCATCCTCACCTCAGTGCCGCTGTCACACTAAGCAGAGCTGAGGTATGACACTCTCGCTGGCACCCTGTTCCTCTAAACTTAATATTTCAAATGCACTTTCCAATTATAGTCATCAAAATTTGTCGTATTTGTTGCTGAAATGCTTTTAAGGGTATGTGTTTGGGCCCCTTGTCGCTGTTAGGTGTGTTTTAAGTGCACGCCTAGACAGGCTGGACCAGCCATGCTTGCACGTGGCCTCAGCTGCGTTCTCACTTGTTGCTTACTTGCATTCTCAGATGCTGAAACACGCCTGAGTGCAAACTTCCCTAGGCATGTCGTTGTCTTGGTGCATAGTTCTTATTGGGTGCATTGAGAAAGCTTGAAGGTGATGTTTTATCACTAACAAAACCAATAAGAAGCCCAGGAAAGCATGTGGGAATATTTTATATTGCAGCATCTTGTCCACGAGCATTCCCTCATTGCTGAGAACTATACTGAAGCTTTGGAGCAGTGGATGGATGGTGACTATTTCGAAAAACATTGCAGGCGAGTTCAACTTCCTTTCAACCCGGTAGGCCCAAAGAATTTTTTCTGAACCGTGCTTTTGTTTGCTACTTGCTAAGTGATATGTCATGTCAAGACGTTTGTATTGTTCCCACGGCTGCAAGGCACCGAGTGGAATGGGAAGCTCTGGAGTTGGCAAAATGGACCATTGCCTGAATATTGTCAAGAGGGTACAAGAGGCCATTGCAAAGAGGAAGCAAGACAGGGTTTGTATTTATTGTCAAGTGCTTTAAGCATAGCAGATACAATTGTATTGTCTCAAAGTGCTAAACATATGTCAAAGTGTTCCTATTGCTTTTGAAATTTTTATGGTTATGCCAGAAATTCTTGGCTACTTGAAGTGGTTTTGTATTTTTTGAGAAAAACACTACTATAAATTTTCTATTTATTTCGTCTCCAAGATCAAAAGTATCAGATTCATCATGCAGTTTAGTCCGTGGATTGGGCAGAAAAATTCCTGGTTCCTTGCCATGGCTTGCAAATGAACATCAGTAACAGCTGAGGTGCTGTAAATTCTGCTTTACACAGACTGCACACAATCACAGTGCACAGTAACAACGACGTCACGTAACGTCGCAGTGTCTCGTGACACCGTGACGCTAGTGGAGAAATTTGCCTGCCAATTTCAATGAAAAACTTTTTTTTCCTAAGTCCATCTTCTTAAACTAGTAGAAAAATTTTGCCAGTGTCATGTGACATGATGTTCCATGACATTGCTAGATCATCCGGGACAGCTTTACAGAAAACTCGCTCGGCGATCTGCTGTTAAACCATGCCCAATACCAGCTGTCTCCATACAACATCTTCAAAATATTGTTGAAACTAAACCCCTTGATTATCCTTGTCCTCAGAGCTTAGAGTGATTGTGTCTTGACTCGTGGCATGCACACATGCATATTCCATGACCCAAGATGTCCAAGTTTTCCACTTCAGAAAACAAGCAATACATGCATCTCTCAGATGCTTGATCGCTTCACATGACACTAGCCAGCCGAACCCGTGTGCTTGCACAACCAGCAGCAATGTCGGAGGCAGAGGTTGAAGCCACGGCTCACTGCATTTTTACAGCGAAGCTGTTAAGGGCTAGGTTCCCCAGGATCGCGTCCGGTACCAGACAAATGTTGACACAAAACTCTGCAGAGCTACCACCATCTATGAGCGACGGCAGCAACCAGACAACCGGCTTGCCGGCCTTGCTCATAGATGGTGGCAACCTTTCCAGCCTTTCCACTCTGGTTTTCACCAGAGTGGAAAGATTGAATTTCTCTAGGCGTCGTCCTAGATGTCGTCCTCAAGGTCATCCTAAACATTGTCCTTGAGGTTGTTCTCGAGGTTGTCCGAGAAGTCATCCTTGAGTTTGACTTAGAGGTTGTCCTTGATGTTGTCCCTGAGGTCGTCCTCGAGGTCATCCTAGAAGTCGTCCTTGAGGTCGTCCTAGACGTCGTCCTCTAGGCGTCGTCCTTGAGGTTGTCGCACCATAGTACAGCTTTGCTGGTCTTTCTTCACCAGAGTGGAAAAGTTGAAAGTTTTGTATTTCCTTCATCTTTAGCATAAGTTTCAGATTTGGATGTACTAAACAAAATTATGTCTATATCCACCATAAGCATGTTTTTTCAGCAACCTCTTCAGCTTCCCTTTAAAGTATTACATACAAATATGCATTAGAGCCTACTTTGAAACCGATTTCTGTTCTCCATTCTTTTTCGTGCTCACTTCTCTTCATCAAAATTCAGCAAATCCGAGAGCTAATCCCCGCAGAAATAAGGATGGGATTCCTCCTGTCTGGATTTATGTGTGACTTTAAGGATTTTTCCTTGCAACATAACCTTTTGCCCCACCCAGAACTCCTAAATTTAAAATAAAGATCATGAAACTTTTTTAGTGGAAGAACATAGCATTAATTAAACTTGAGGAAAAAACGAGAAGGGACGGACAAACCATCCCTTCTCGTTTTCTTCCTCAAGTTTAATTATCCCTACCAACCTGCTCGTTCTGTCGTAACATAGCATATCTCTTACTTTTTATATATTCATATTTCAAGTCTTGAGTGCTTCAACTCAAGAAAAGAATTTTAATCATTACTCGCTCTTATGCAAAGTGATTTTACTGGGGTGTGCTTTTTTAAGAGTAATTGACTCACTTTTGCAGCCTATTTCACACAAACTTTGGCAGGTTTTATACTGTAGTTGTAGCAGCCAGAATTTTATGTAGGATCTCAATGATTCATTAACTGTAGTGTGATAGCCAGGTACATAGTGAGATTTTCTTGTAAAACAGCATGCACTGTTTTTGCAGCTTTCAGATGATGAAGAGAAGCTGCAACAGCTGATCAACATACAGGAACTCCTTGAGTTTGAAGATGAAGCAACCTTTCAGGTAACAACTTGTTTTGAGCAAAGGAAGTTTGAGCACAATCAACCCGTTTCTTTTTCTTCTACGTTATGTGCATTTATAGACGGTGAAGGGGGTTCACGTTAGAACTTTCTGGATTTCTGTGTATATAAAGGAAAGAGCATATGCACGATATATGGCTGAAAGATCAGTCTGTATTGTTTAGCATGATTTATATTGCAAAGTTATGTTTCTGCCTATACAATCCTGCCTCAAGATTGCATCTCTTCACAATTGAAACCTCATGCGACTTGATAGGCAACGCTGCTTTCGTGACCTCTTATAGGGGTACGCAAGGAGGAACAGAGGCATGAGGAGGAGGTTTGCTAAAAGAAAGCCGGCGATTGCTCCAAAGCAAAACTGAAGAAGCAAAATGAAATCAAGTTGTGGACACCCCTAGTTTGGATAGAAAGAGAAGAGCCCAGAAATAGCTTAAAAATAGGCAGAACAACTGAAACAAATAGTGACTTCTGCTGTTGGACGTCTGTTTGCTCAATTCCACTTATTTTGCTTGCGGTGGAGTGTTGTAATAGAAATACCTCATTTTAAGTCCGATCGCAGTTGACGCTATGCGACAATAGGACCAATCGAGCAGTGACGAAAGTGCAATGTCAGTATTTTTGTGGTCTTTGTTTGTGTGTGTCATTACCAGCCCATCCAATGAACTCAGACGGTGTGCCGTGTCCTTATGTATGTGTTCGCATATTTTTTAGCCTTTGAATGTGCTCGCTCTTAAGGTGAAGCAAAGTATAGTCTGAGTGTTTCAGCCTGCACATCTTATTCCCCTTTTTATTTCCCACGCATTAGAGGACTCTCCAGGAGCTGGGCTTCTCCAGTATTGAAGAGCTCACCTTGGTGATCAACGAACTGAGGCGGCAGGTGCAGCAAGTTAAGAACACCCTGGTGGGAACCACTGCTGACTCGGACTTTTTGGTACGGAGCCTCACAATTTGCCTCTGACGTGCAGGCGTTTGAATCGTGGATGCATATATTGTTGCATGCATGCAATACGCTGCTCCTGTTCCGTTCATCTAGGAGATATGTGTACACTCTTACCCCGAGCGTAAGCGATAAAAAGGCCAGAACGACCTTGCCTAGTCAGTCTTGCCCCAGCTCTTTCCCGAACATTCTAGGTGGAATATTCAAGATGACAAGCATAGTAGATAAAGAACCCAGTGCTGTATTGCCGATTCATTTCACTGATTATCTCTCGCCGACTACCGTCGCTTGCTGATGCCACCGTCGACGCTCGCTGTTGTTTTCTCGACGTTTGTTCTTTTTCGTATTTAGCACAAGTTCGCCCCCATTAAACCTTTAGTTAATTTTGTTTTCTTCTGCCTCATCGTCTGTCCTTCGTCACAGTATCTGTATCAGTAATTTTAGGGGTGCCACTTCTACACCGTTTGTTTTTGTTTGCCTCTGTATGATTGGAGCTGGTGCAGGCAAGTGCATGGCTGCACGTGATGGGCGGCAGCCTAGAGCCCTGCACGGGCCGGATTTTCTAGGCCTGACCCGGCCCGGCAGAGGCACGGCCCGGGCCCAAGCCCGGTCCGAGCCCGGGCCCGGTCCGAGCCCGACAAAATATTTAATTTCTAGGCCCGGCCCGACCCGGCCCGGAAGAGACATAGCCCGGGCCCGGCCCGGGCCCGGCAGAATTTTTAGACAGAAGTTCGAGCCTGGCCCGAGCCCGACAAAAATGTTTTAAATATAAGCCTGAGTCCGGCCCGAGCCCGACAGTTTTTTATTCATGAGCCCAAAAAAGTTTGCAGGCTTTAACCTAAAGACTGTCTAAGCATAAAGCGAGCATATTGGATTTAAATTTTTTTTGGACTTGGATCGAGATTTTTTGACTCAATAAATATCCCGACTTGGTATATTTTCGAGAATAATGGTGAAATATGCAGTGTGTAAGTGATTTAAAGAAAAAAAAGTGCCGTATTCTTTATTTATGCATTTCTTGAAGAGATATCGGGCTTTTCGTTGTTCGATTCGTTTCAGAGAACTTTTCTCTCTACATGTTTTTGTGAAGAAATAATCAGAATCACGCTAGTACATATTCAAAAAGCTGTATAAGCATAAAAATATCTAGTTAGCTTATCTTTGGCGGCATAGTAAGGCTCCCTGCACAAAAGCAAAATCAAGCTCACATTGTTTTTCTTGTGTTCAGTTTGAAACGCAGAGGAAAAATACACTCATGTTGTACCCTGCGACTGGAGTGCCCTCGGTTTCTTGACCGTACTTTCCCACTATGGTGGAGGAATCCATATGTTTCTTTTCATCCACGTAAAAGCTTTCCAAGTGCAAGACGTCTTTTTTTTTTTTAACAGCAGCTTAGTAATTTTGCATTTCGCTTGTTTGTTTTCATTAAACCGAGAAGATCAATGAGCAGCTTTTTTGTTATCAACAATTTAAAATTTGTGGCACACGACTGCCCAGCCACGGCCCGGGCCGACACGGCCCGGAAAATATTTTGTTCAAGCCCGAGCCCGGCCCGGGCCCGAGAGAATGCATGCTACCCGGCCCGAGCCCGGCCCGCGGGCCGGGCCAGGCTCGGGTTTTTGGGCTGGCCCGGGCCCACGCAGTGCTCTACAGCAGCCTGGCTGAAATTTCTGTGGCCAGGCTCTTGCTTTTGTTTCTGGAGGTTGGCAACATATCTAATACAGTTCAATCAACTTATAACAACAATGAGAAAGCCCGAAAATTCAATTGTTATAATTGATTATCGTTGTTTCGAGACTAGGAGCTGGGCGATTCTAGTCTTGAAACTCTAGAAACTGACTGTTATGAGCAAAACATCATTATATGTGGTATCATTATTAGTGGATTGCACTGTAGTGACACAACCTATAAATGTTTCCTTTTTTCCGTGCACTCATGGAGTTGGCTCGTTGAACACCTATTCCTGGTGTTACATGATGTCGTAATTTTCAGCAAGAAATGGAAACTTTGTTCAAGAAGAAAGAATGAGATGCTGAAGAAGAATGCAAGTTATAAGCAATGCAAAGTATTGTTTATGATCGTGCACTATACTTCGTCTCACTTTAGTATGGACTATTGTTAGCCGCACGTGGTAAAGGCGCGAGCTAGTTGCTTCAAATGAAGCCTCGGCGCCTGCACGAGCGCTCGTGCCGCGAGTGCTCCAGTCACGGCAGTCAAGGCTAGCCGATTGCGCTAGCACAGCATTCACGGTTTGTCCATCCTAAAGTGAGACGAAGTATAACCTATTTCTCTATTAAAAATATGATTGTAGGTCACGGCATGCCCCTTTTTGGCAAATATGCCTTTTTTTCACTGACAAAGGGCTGTACGCATGTTGTGACGCTTGGTAAGATTCATAGGACGTGCATGATCGTAACTTTGGGTTCTTAGGGCGCTTGGTGCACATAGACCAGGGGTTTCAAACTCATTCGGCTGTGAGGGCGTCATAGTCCACGCCTGTCGAAAGGTCAAGGGCCGATGCAGAGTGGGGTGGGGGGGAGGGGGACGCAATAATGTTGTAGGATCACCCAGAAAGGAGGAAACTGCGGTGGTTTTCACGCTTCAGAGTAACGGAGTCTCTCAGTTGCACATTTGAGATTTTCTGGAGAAGGTACCTCGTGCTCCTTGCTTTTCGTAACCTGGCTGTTTCGGTGACGACATCTTTAGCTTTGATTCCTTTATGTGACTATACTGTAGGCCCATCCCTGACGTGATAACAAGATTGAAAATAACACCGCTCTGCTAATGTCCTTGCATTTTTCAATTCAACAAGAGAACAAGCACACTGTCGTTGCCATTTTCTCTAAAAATTTAGTCAAGTTCATGTCTAAAAAAAACCTTCATATGACTGTGCTTGCCTGACAATTTTTATAGTAGCATCAGAAGATATTTCTTGCATTTTAATGATGCTTCTTGACAGCTGGAAACCCAACCTCAAAGTTTTGTCCTTGAAAGTTGCTCTTGGTGGGCATGAGTTCGTGCAGTTGAGGCACTTCCTAAAAATGTCATTCTTGTAGCATAGTAGTGGTATTGTCGTACAGGTGAGTACCATGAGAGAGGCTGAGAACCAAAAATTAAGACGAAACAGTACTCAGTAAAAGTATACAGGACAAAGAAAAATATGTTAGCACTGAGCAACGTTTCTAGTGTAAATGAACCGAGGACATGAGACCATTATTTACGATGCCTCTTTAAAGAACCAATGCTTTCTGTCGATTTCTTACTTGGGGCCCTGTTTGTTGTCCCGCTTATCCCAGGAAAGCCCGATGAAGCGTGCCTGCTCTGACCTGGATCCCCGCCTCTTTCCTGAGCCCGACGCATGGATCGCCGCCGTGAGAAAGCGGCGAGAGGTGAATTCTGACTTGGATTCCTCTTGTTCCCACATTTGGGGTTCTCACATTTGTTCATTGATGCTGCGAGTTGTTGCAAAGAGATAGCGGATGTTTGTGGAACGGAAGCTTGAAGAATGACTGCAATTTGCCAGACACGACGTTTGTCGGAACCAGCAGGGCTATTGGCGAGGAGATTGAACTATGGGGGTGCTCTGACCCGTTTGTTATCCCCACACCTCGGTGTTTACCAAACACAAGGCACGTGGGCCCACAGGCCTTGTGGGCATGTCTATGTTATCATGTTTTCAACATCTTCAATAGAGCGCGAGGCACGGTGTAACGTAAAAATACTAACAATAAACAAAGTGACGTTAAGTGCCGATCTCTCCTGAAAGCAGTCGTCAGAGAATGCGAGCTTGACCCACCTCTGCTTTTGTGCTGAGCTGGCCATATGCATCATGCATGCTGCATTGTTCATGCAGGCTGGAGTGGTAACAAAATAGCCACTCCTCCCTCTCAGGCTACCGGGGAACACAAACTCCAGCCAAACGCTGATGCGGCGTTCGGTTACGTCAGCCAAGCTCATTGTTATTTGTTGTCCCCGTCCATGTAGTTCTAAAGTTAGCCGCTTGGGGCGCCATGGTTTGATCTCCCCTATAGTCACTGGCAGGGTGATAATGGCAGGGCATTTCTTTTGAGTGCCCGGCTCCCAGCATGTGCTCGTTGCCTTTTGCTGTGCTCTGGCAGTGAGTGCATGCTCAAGGCTCACGATACGCCAAAGCATTATAGGAGGTCGGGAGCTCACACTTGAGGCGGGACAACTGAAGAACTTCCTTGCCGTTCTCATCTGACCATAGTCTCCGAGTCCTGGAGGGTCATGTTAATGGCCTGAGAGATTAGGATCTAAAATGTGACAAGCAGCCGTTGCATTTGTGGACTGTGACGGCTTTCTGGCAGTCAGACTTTGGCCAAACAAAGAGACAAAGAAACCGGGAGTTTCCAGCTAGCTGACAAAGAGACCTCAAAAGATTTTTAATTGGGTAATACGGAAAAGGTCAAGTTGATTTTGGGATGCCCTTAATAGATTATCACATTAATTTGACATAGTGTATTTTCGTGGAGCTTGGGTCATTAGAGATGAAAATAGCCTCTGTTTAGCTGGGTTGTTATGGGCTGTGACTGAGTAACTTGAGGAAAGCTGAAGGGGAACTATCGCTATGTAGGCCAACTTGTGCATTTCAAGTGTGTTCCTGCATTCCCAGCTTAATGGTAGTGGAATGAAGGCCAAAGGACCTGTCTTGTAAACACTAACTTTTGATTTTTTTTTTTTACTTACCTCAATGACGTCAGTGCTGCATTACATAAAAGGGTGATAGCAAAGTAAAAGTAGCGTTCGGAACTATGACGACAGAAAAAGAAGCAGCGCAGGAAGTACAAACTTTAAAAAAGCAAATGATACAGAAGTTTAGGTTTTACAAAGTCAGGATCGATGTGACGAGTCATTGTAGGAACAGATCGGTAAGGTTAGGCTTTGACCACAGTTATAAACAATGCAAAGAATTTTTTACAATCATGCGCTAACCTGTTTCTCTATTAAAAATGTGATTAATGATTACTGCATGCCGCTTTTCGGCAAAATGTGGCCATATTTCACTGAGGGGTGTGCCATGGAAATATTTTGTTAAACGTACCACAGAAGAAAACAGTTATTTACAGTTCTGTTTGCATTATGACGGGCTGCAAATTATGATAATAGATTTAAGAGGTTTCTTCCAGTTAGCAATACATACATGTAGCCTGAGAAACAAAAACAAAACATAGGAACTCACATGGGTTCAACCTTTAGAACCTTGAGTCTAGCAGATTGGAATGGTGCAGTTGTGCAGTAAGATGACTTAAAAGGGAAATTGCTATGAAGATGTTGAAGAAAAACACCATGTCACATCTTGTGGCAGAACAGTTTGGTGCATGATAACTTTCTGACGTAAATTCACTAATTTTTTAAGCTCATCACCATGGGCTAAGGAAGAATTTAATACATCAAGAAATATTGAATTGATGAGGCCCATTTGATATTCCCTCTCGATGCAAGACTCGCTTCAGTCTTGCCTTATGAGATATATTGGCATTGCTCTTGCAGTCTCTATATCTCCTATGCATCAATATCTCTCTAATGCAGGAACTTAAAGATAGGAGAATGCAGCAACAACTAAGGCTCCTGGAGAAAGCCCACAACCCAGGTAGCTGTAATTGTTCATTTTGTTTGTGTGCATTGCAGTTGACGATAGGAGGCTTGGAATGCCCAGTAATGACTGATTCTGTGTGTATTTACAGCACTGAAGTCAAAGGTGAAGAAGAAGGTAATAAAGCAAATGTGCACCTAACTTTGCATTTTTTACACTGTGAGCTAGCACGATGAAACTCCGGTTGGAGCAGTGAAAATCCTGCACGGGGTGCCCCAGGCACAGTAAGCTGTTTGGAGCATGACCATAGTGTACTACCTCCAATTCATGCAGATCTGTTTGTAGTGGTAGTGGTTAGTGCTGATGTAACGTGTTAGAAAGCTGACACCGTTTATTGTTTTTGTTTTAAAGTGATTGCTTTTTGGGCAACCCTTAGCAGAGATTTCGACATCATGGGCTGTCGTCACCGTGTGTGGGAAAAAGGGAGACATTTTTTTTCTCCCCTCTTGGCGTGAGGAGAGGAAAATCGGGACTTCCCATTGGCTGTGCTGCACAAAGAGAGCGAAGAGGGCAGCCTTGGGCATCCCACCGAGAATGGCGCGATGAAGGGAGAATAGGGAGAATCCTCCTGTTGTCTGCCTCAAACAGTTGTTTGCAAACATTCCTTGCGTTACGCGAAATCCCACTTTGGCAGTACAGTCTATACTCATTTGCACCTCAAAAAAAAAAAAAAGGAAGTTTTCCGCATTGTTCATATGCCACGCGAAGTAGTTCTTACAATATTTGACTGACGGAGGAAGAAGCAATGTTCTGGCGTTTGAAACGTCTACGTCTTGATAAGAAAACATATGTACATAATCTGATATGGGCCCACATATATAATAATTCTTTACATAAAGGGAGAAATTATTAAGGCTCCGCGAGGAGCCAGGCTTTTTTTACTGCAATTCTTGAGGTGAAAACAAGCATAGCTTGGTTATAACAGACCTTGATAGTGACCAAGATTTCAGTCTGTTGTAAAAGGAGTATGCTGTATGCAGATATGAAGTTGAACCAATGGTACAGATAGAAGAACTAACCGAACTTCAGAAAGCAGTATGTTATATCCAAATGTCTGTTGTAACCAGGTCTGTTGTAACAAGTTTATACTGTATCCAGGTCCTACGCGCAATGTTGGACATTTTTAGAAACTTCCACCGCGCTTATCCACTTCACGGATTACTGGTGGCAGTTGTCAGTGGCATCTGCGATGCCAACCTCAACGGCTATTAGAATTAACCACGTCGCACCTCCGTCCTCAGATACGAGACAGCACCATTCCAGCCAGATTGCGCGACCTGCTACAGCTATCGCTTTCATTTCTTCGCACGTTATGGGTGAAAAATACTACTTTTTTTTTGTTCAGCAGTACAGATAAACTGCTTGTTCACGGCAAATGCGCAACTTATTTATTCTGCCAACACCTCTCGTGCATGAACTGGGGGTGGTACGTTTCAATCTCACCCCCTACAGCTTATTGTGCCTGAGGCATTCCATGCGGGATTTTTAGCACTCCGGCCGGCGTTCCAGCTTGTAGTGTCACAGACTGTACATTGGCCGCTATCATCCTGAGGCCTAGATATATTTAGTTAGCAGTGTACCGTTAACATTTTCATATTCGTGAGCTTTGAAAGTTTGCAAGTTACCTAACACGTAGGTACTGGCACATTTTATGGTAACAGAATTTTTTGATCGGGGACAAGTTTATGAACTGTGTAATCTCTCGTAGGAATCGGTGAAGTGCGATAAATTGTTTGAATTGTTTTTCATAAGTCACCACAGAAAGTAACCGGGTACAGTAATGCTTAAAAATCAGTGGCAAGGGTTGTGCTATTTATTCAGCAGACACGAAGCTTTTCAGAAGTACGTTCCCATTGTCACCGTTCTACTTTTTGTTAATGTTTGTGCACTTCTTTTCTTCACTTATCCAGGATCCCCAGTTTTCCGATATAGATCTGGATGATTGTGACTACACTGAGGAGATTGATGAAATGGAGGAAATTATCACCGAATTTGAAAGAGACTTCAAGAAGTAAGGGTCGTTCTAACATTCAAAGCTGAACCTTGCTCACATTGAATCTTCTCTTCACTTTGGTACAGAAAACTCTTTTTCTTGGTCAGTTTTGTTCATTACAATATTTTTGTAATCATCAAACCGAAGCTCTTTATTTTGTTCCCTATCTAATCTCTATCTTGATAGGAATGCTGAGATTTTGAATTTCACCGGTGATTACCGCACGTTAAAGGGCCACTAGGCAATATCTTTGGTTTTTCGTGGCTTGCTCAGTACAGCTCTATAGATTATGAGTAGAGTTCTTTCGTTTTTCGTGGCTTGATCAGGACAGGTATTAGTAGGGTTCTGCATTTTCGGGTAAATCAGATAAATCTGAAAAACACTTGCTGGGAAAAATATTTTGAATTCGGATTTATATGAAACACTATGAATTCAGAAACTCAGTTGCAAAAACAAAAGAAACTTCTTGAAAAACCCAAAAGACACTTTCTTCATCCACTTTTTATTGTTTCCAAGTTTCTTCGTTCCACTTTGCCCTTTCCGAAGGCTTAAAAAAGTCTGTCCTATGAACCCTTATCAGAAAAGGCAGGTGTCCTCCTCACAACAATTGGCTAACCAAGGTCGAATACATAGTTAGGTCAAGCGGGGGCTTTCCTCCCGGATACCTTTCTTTCTAAGACCTTCACTCGCCATCCTGTGACCTCTTTTTGTTGCAGACTGAACCTTTGCACGCATTCCCGAGTCATCCTCGTTGACGATAGAAATTCGAGATTCAGTCAGTTGCATTAATGTGGCAGTTCGGGCCAGTTGGTTCATGATTGTAGACAAGTGCCAAAAAAATAGACAGGGACAAGAAGTTGACGTAAGCAGTGGCGCACTCACAACTAACATTCCTTGATAAACCAATCCCTTATATAGCCGTGAAAAACATCAGTTATGACTCCAACCGGTGTAACCACCTATTAAGAAATTCATATTCTTTTGTTGATAAGGCTATGGATGTGTCACTTGTACACCCTCGTGCCTTTGGCTTTAATCTCAAATGCCTCGTGTAGCTCTCTAGATACTTTATCTGGGTATCTTCTCTTGCTAAACACCCCTAAAATGCTAAATGCTAAACACCCCATAAACTCCGAATTTCGAGTGCATAAATAAATAAACCAAAAAACTAAAAAAAGAGAAGATTTTTTTGCAAAAATAAGCTTTGAAGATGCAGAATCCTAATTATGAGATACACATACTTTGTAAGGAAGCCTCACAATAGACTAATGCAGCAAAACACCAATGTGTACTTCCCTTTTTAACTTCTTAATTTATATTTTTTTCACTCTTTTCTTTTATATTATTAGACGATGAGCACTTGGAGAGTGAAAGTAACAGGTCGACAGCACTTTATTTTGTTAACGGTTACCGTGCTATCCCTAATGTAGTATGGACCCGATTGCACTTATGATATAAAAGATTGGGTTATGATCAGGGTTTTTATTACTGCTATAGTCGCTGACAGGATAAGAATGGCAGGGTATTTCTTTTGGATAGTCACTGGCAGGATGAGAACAGCAGGTCATCTCTTTCGGATGCCTGGCCTCTGGCACGCGCTCGTTGCCATTTGCCGTGCTTTGGTTGTGCGGCATGCTCGAGGCTCAAGAGATGCCGAAGCGCTATCGGAGCTGGAAAGTTCATGCTGGAAGCAGGACAACTGAAGGATCTCCCTGCCATTCTCATTTTGTCAGTGACTTTAGGCACAATTAATCAGATGACAGTGCTGTTGCACTCCCCATTTTATTTCTGTGCTCGGAGGCAATTGGAGCATATGAGTAGTGGTTCTTTCTCAGTTTACCCAGAACAGGTTTTGATGTGAGTGGTGGAATTTTATTAGTAGCTTTCAGTAGGGATGTGTAAATAGTAGGCCTTGAGTTCGAAGTGAAGTGAATTTCGAATTTGACACAAAAAAGTAAGCCCGAATGATGAACGTGGATTGTCAGACGTTTCTGCCTAACATATGCTCTTGCATAATCACGGCAGGTTAGTCCTGTTGAGTGCGCTTCACACCGCACCAGTGCATTGCGGGGCCTGCGAAGCCCGCGAGCTCCGTGGCTATCGCATAAGTCCTCGGTGTGAAGCGCACTCAACAGGGCTAACCCGCCACGATCAACACTTAGAAAAGTATGAATATCGCAGTTCATATCGGACCGATAATCGAATAGCGTCGAAACTACTCTGAAAGTTCAAATATTCGCACAACCTTACAGTTTATAATTGTCTCTTAAAATTTTATAGACTGTACATAGCAACAAAGACTACATACCAACAGCCAGCATTCAGCATGCAGTTCTTTCTTGGATGCAAATAGTTACATTGTAGTGGTTATGCTACCTTCCAATCCAGGTGCAATATACCAATGTTACAAATATTTTAGCCTACAGGTGGCATTCTTGCAGCTGATAGGTTTTAAGAAATGTTGAGCAAGAGATCATATCAGCTCTTTTAGTGACTTAAAAAGAATATGTTATTGGTTTTTCATCTACATCGTTGACTCTATATTTAACATGTTACTAGGGATTATACTGTTCACTTAATGAAACCACTTGAGGGGCTCAAAAGACATTGAAGTTCTGTCGCAGTGCCAGCAGGCTGGGCAAAGCTGGCTGCAATTTGTCACTAGTGTAAACACTAAAGTTTAAAGACTTCAGGTCTTTCTTATTTTACTGTGTTACATGTCTGGAAGTTAATATTCAGTGGTGTACTGTCTGTGTCTTGCAGTCTTAACTGCTACCACAAGACATCACTTATTTATCTTAATTATGGCAGTTTTGCTGTTCATGAGCACATGGATATTATGATGATGATGATACTTTACATGCTGGGCTCCTACAGGCTACGTTGTTTCCTACATGGTTTGTTTTCCGCTGTCACGATTCCTCGATTTTAAGTCCAGGCTGTTTCTTTCACCTTCGTGCACACAGAAAGCCACAGCTGGGTTCTGAACAGAGCAGTGCCAGTATTGCTGAATACTACCAGCTTCAGCTGGGCATTGAGAGGATCAGGTATGCAACCTCTTTTCTTGAAAGACTTCGAACAGCCACACTGTAACATTAATGCCTGCTGTTGCTGCTCATTCCTCTTTTTTTTTTTTTTTAATTAATCGTTGATGGAGCTACTTTTACATCGCAGGGCCCCCGAAATACTCTTTCAGCCGAGCATGATTGGCCTTGAACAGGCCGGACTTACGGAAACCCTGGAGTTTGTCTTCTCGAGGTACACCAAGGAACAGCAGTCTTTCTTGGCTCAGGTGACCAGCTGCTTTGAGCATCTTTTTCCAGTCTAGAAAGGCATGTCAGTGCAAATGGGCCCATTGGGTCTGTCTAGATATTATGAGGTTTCACATTCCCTGCCAAGGCTCGTGTTGGTAACAGAGATATTTGGTTGGTTCTTCTCACTAGTCAAGCTTACTTCATCCCATTGACTTTGGAATGGTACGAAATAAGTCACTGTAAGTGGGCATTGTGGCATTTATGGCTTATGGCATTGTGTTATTGCATTCACTATATTGGAACGCATGTAAGCGAGCCAGGTATGTTGCTTTTCTACGTGAGCTTTACTGTCTTCATTGGTGTATTTCTATCTTTTACTATTGATGAAAGTTGACAGTGAAAAACGTAGATATGCATAGAAACATTCCATTTTGGTCTACTACTTCCATGCAAGTGCGGTAGTAGTAACGTAAAATCCCGCTAGGGCGCCCTCCCCTGAGAGGTCGCCCATCCCGTTTTTCTGGCTAAATATCCATAACATAAAAATTCTGAAACATTGCCCCCTCCCCGGTTCCTGTCGGACATCCCACGGGGTCCGACGGGACATACCGCGCAATCTACGGTACTGGTATGTGTGACAAGCAGGTTCACAGCGTGTTCCTGCAAATTTTTTTCTGCTATCTGCGTGTGCAGTTTCGGTGCCCATAACATGCGAGTTCGTAGCGAGTTCCCACTTTTTTGTCCGTGGTCTGCGCACGCGATATCGGCTCCCGTGGCGCACAAGTTCTGCGTGTTTATTATGTGCAAATAAAATATTATAATTATTATTATCACTGTGAAACATGAATCTGCCGCATCTCACAGGAGCTCGTAGTGAATTACCGCCTGTCTATCGCGTTGTGAAACGCCAATTTGCGGTGTTTGCGATCTGCGGTATCAGTTCCCATGTCACATGGTTTGTAACAGGTGCCCCTTGTTTTTATTATTATTTTTATAAAGTTTTGCTGTCTCATCCCCAAAGATAGCCGACCTGACGTTTTTCACCATTTATCTTTTCATTTTGGGTGTGTGCCCTTAAATGGATTCTACAACGAAATTTCGGCGCTCATTTTTTGGTCTATATGTGTTCAAAGGAGCAGCATCACATCGAACATACCAATATTTTGTTAAAAAAGTCTCGAAAAGGAATTTTAAAACGAATTAGACGCTTAGCAAAGAGCACCTGGTGGATGTCGCTAACATCTCGCTTGTAATGCCCGTCTAGGAACCTTGACGGCTAGTGACGGATATTGTCTGGCCTCGGGCCACGACGAGAGAAGAGGGAAAGGAGGAGCTCCCCTCTTCCCGAGAATGCCTTTTGTGTGTCGCAGAAGTCGCTATTGTCCCCCTTCAAGATTACAGAAGATTAACCCGTCACTCAAAATTTGTACAAAAGCAGCCGCTTCGGTGGCTGGAACGACTAGGCCATCCTCTCGACGTCAGCCTCGCCGCAGCTTTGCTCGTCCCGAGACGACCTACGTCACGATTGCGTTGGAGGTCACGTGGTCTCCACTGGGCCTTCTCCGAGCGCTTGCCAGAGTGGGCCGTTTATAAGGAAAAATACAGCCACCAGGCTCAAAATACAACATGTGGTTGTCATTTACGAATATTGTGGATCATATTCAACCTATTTTTGAACACGATGGGAATATTTCAGATTTCGTTGAAGTATCCCTTTAAGGGAATTTACAATAACAGTTTTTCCACGTTCCTCATTGAAGAGGCAATTAGCACTGGCACCATGCGGAGCCTCTGATAATTCAGAGTCATAGCACTGCCGTGCCATAACAACTCTTTCATGTTCCAGAATGTGTTTCTAACCGGTGGACCGGCTTCGATTCGAGGAGTTCAAGAACGTTTACGTGCTGAGCTCCTGGCAATGCGCCCGTTTCAGTCTACATTCTCAGTGTCGTGCGCCAGTAAGTTCATTCATTTTGAGATTGCAGTCATTTTGTGTATGGGAGGGGTTCTGCTAGTACTTTATTACATGCATATGCGCAGCCGAACACGAAGCCGCACACCAAAACAACATGGAACACATTAATGCACTTTGTCACATTGTGCAGTTAGTATATGTGAAACGAGTGTTGGAGAATATTGAGGAGCAGTGTCCTGGACAGCCAAATGTTTGTCCCGCCTCCACCAAGTGATCATGTTGGCACATTCTATAGCTTATTTTGACTGCATCTGTAGTGTCTCTCTCTCCTAAAAAATGCAAAATGTATAGCTAACTGAGATAAATCTCTGCAAAAATGTTTGGCATAAGTGTCTTCATAACTGCAAAATATATTCATCACAGTCTTCTGAATGCTGCCAGTCGAAGTCACTTGTGAGATGTCCCTTTGTAATATAACTGACAACTGAAATGGTTTCAAAAATTTGCACAGTAAGAGGTGACCCTTATAATATCAATTAACTTGCTGGTGCATGCATGCAGTTGTGAAAGTACCATATTTTCCGAACTGTAGTCCGCGGACTATACATGTTTAAAAGTTGAAAATTCACCCGATGCAAACTATCTACGCGTGCGGATTATACTATGATTTGTTTTTTTCCAGGTCGTTAACTCTGACAAGTCGTGAAGAACTTTATGAGTAGTGGATTGTACTAATGTTGATTTACACATGATAAAGCTTCTTTGCGAGCTAATAGAGTAGGCATTTGTCAAGGTGTGCTGTGCATGATACTTATTACATTCAGACTAGGCACCAAGTGCGGACTATGCATGGTGTGCGGATTATGTACCGAGTGTAAACTATCTAAGCAAATACTTTTATTTTTGACCCCAGAATTGCAACTGAGGACTACAGTGAAACCCGTTTGGAACGAACCCACGTACAGCGAATTATTGTCGATATCGAACTCACAAAAATTTTAAATAAAAATGCATGTAAAAAGTACTTTTTATAACGAACAACATATTGGCTATATCAAACTTTTTCCCTTCGGGAAGACTTCCAAAACCCGCAAACAATTGTCTTCTAGCCTGTCCCTTCCCCCAAAAATAAGTAGGAAAGAAAGAAAATTCCAAAAGCTCAAGTTGCGAACGAAATTGAGCGAAGAGAAGCTATTCAGAAGGGGGAAAAGCTAAAAAATACACTCTGCAGGCACAAAAAAAAAAAAAAAAAAAAAATTATCCTAAAGCGTTTGCTTACGAAGAAAAGTAAGTCAGAAAATAAAATGAACTAAAAGAACAAAAAAAATCTGCACGCATGCAAAAAAAAAAAAAAAAAAATTGCAGCGCGTTATTACAAGGCGGAAGTGAAGAGATGAGAAACAAAGAGAAGCTCTCGCCTTACAACAAAAGCATCGTGGAAGTTTGTTGTATGTAAATTGTTTTTGCTATATCGAACTGATCGTAGCGTTTCTTGCTGTTCGTTATAAACGGGTTTGACTGTGTGCACCAAGTGCGGACTATGGTCTGGAAAATACGTTACCCTTGTTTGCATGAGAATTTTTATAACTGAAGTCCCTTATACTTAGACCTGTAAAACACACAAACGTGTATTTCACAAGTTCGTTTTTTTCTTGTAAAATTACAAAGCGTAGCTCCCTTTTTGTGAAATGTAGGGCTGAAAAACTTGCCAGAGTCAACGGTGGGCGGCGATGCAGACGACTGAGTCGAGCGGCGAGGTGCGTTTGGCACACATATTGATAGATGGCATTGGGAGCAGTGTCAGAAGGTGTAGCCGACCAGCGAAAGAATGCAGACAACACGCAGACGAAACCTGTCGGCAGCAAAAACGCTGTTGTTATGCAACCGCATTTTGTTTTTTAACTTTAAGTTTTGCTTTTATAGTTTGCATTTATTTTTAAACCAAAGGTACACTACAAAAAGATTATCTTAATTTTAGTAAATCACGGTCGTCGCGAGCAGTCTCGAAAAGGAGGTAGCGCCATCTATCAATATGTGCGCCCAACATACCCCGCCGCTCAACTCAGTTGTCTGCTTCGCCGCCTGCTGTTGACCCTGGCAAGCTTTTCAGCCCTTTTTTTTTGTACAGAAAGGGAGCTACACACAAGAAAAAACGGACCTGTGAAATACAGCTTTTTCGAAAAGGTTAGATTACTTCGTGCGGGCGTCGATTCTTACGGTCCATTTTAGATCGAGCCTTGTGACTTCAGACACTCATAATATAGTTTGGTGATACAAATTTTTATTGTCAAGAGGGCTCTAGCACTACCAAAAGCAATAGCTTGTTACCTTCCGTTGTTGCCTCATTTGTTTACTGGGGTATAAGAACCGCCAAAAATACAACATGTAGCTTTGTAAAAAAAGTTGGAATTAGGTATGTGGTCATACCAGAGACTGAGCGGTTATCAAGTTGCACACTGTGTAACATGTTTCAACTGAGGAGCAACACATAGAAAGAAGTGCCAAGTTCCTAATAACAAAAAATAGATACAAATAAAACAAGTTAACAGATTTTCAATAGAAATATTTCTAAAATGTGACGAAATAAAAAAAAAACATACATATCAGTAATGCAATGCATGGGACAGGATAAAGAAGTCAAAATACAAATAAGATCCAAATGTTGTCTAAAAAAAACAAACTAAAAAAACAGCAATGCTAGGTTACTGGAATGACGAAAACACCATAGTAAGTAATAACATAGTTGTAAAAGTAGTAAAAGCTTGTAATTGAGGCATAGAAAAGATTGATGCTAAGGAATGGCAATTATACCATCTTCCAAACCTTTAGAGGGTTGGATAAGGCAAATTAATTGTTTAGATGTGTGTCATTATTTTTGTGCCATGTCAGCTTTGAAAAGATGTGATAAAAACGCCTTGAGAAATGCTTTCCCTGATTGGATCTGAAAGCACTGCAATATAGCCATTCAATATAAAGCTGTATCCATAACTTTTAGCTGGGTATAGTTCGCTTGGCATCCCAGGCATTGCCGTTCCAAGAATAGCAGACAAGATTGGATTTACTTATAGCACTTGAGGCATTGAATGACCGCGTTCCTTTGCGACAATGCAACAGAGAGTGGAAGAAGTGTCCAGTCCGAGAGGGAACGGAATCCGTGACCGAGTGAGTGATTGATGTTCACGTTGCACTCAGAAAATCCTGGGCTGGACAGCTGGAAAGGTGCAAGACAGTGTGCCACCCAGAGGGACTTCCTGAACAAGTTTTCCATCCGGAAGGCGGATTACGAAGAGAAGGGAGGCGACTACTTGAGGGAGCACGCCTGTGCCAACGTCCCCACGCTGTCTCCAGTACTGGCTTCCACAAAGTCCCTGGTCCTGCCAGCGAACACGCTGTGATTCTTTCTGCCAGGGAGCACCGTTAAAGGGCCACTATAAAGAAACAAAATGTTTTTTTAAACAGTCTGGTTGGGACACGTGTGTCAAGAAATATATTTTATGGGAAGAAAATAATTTTTAGAGCAATAATGATTGCGCGAGATTTCTGCGCGCAAAGTCCATGACGTCACGGGATGGTCATACACTCTTTCCGCCTCAACGAGATGGTCGTACACTCTCTCCACCTCAACATGATGGCCAAGCCGATCCACCTGTCCCCCCACGTGCCCGAAATGCCGAGAGAAAAAACAAGTGGAAAAGAGGTGACTACCGACTAAATCGCGTCTCGCACTGTCAATTTTGCTCTTAAAAATTGTTTTTTTTTTGCTTAAAATTGATTTTTCGACACGCGTGTTTCAATCAGACTGTTTAAAAACCAAACATATTTATTCTTTTCAGTGGCTTTTGAACGTCTTTTGTCATCCAGCAACATCCATCGTTACGATAGTGAAATAAACTGCATATGATCAGCAACTTATCTACAAGGCAGATTTTTACCGAGAGCTTTGGGGTAAGGATGCGCAGTTTGAATCGGAGAGCCGCACTCCAGGCCTGGCAAGCTGCTATGACCCAGTCGGTCAAAAATACCATATTTTCCAAGGACTATACATGTTTAAAGACAAAATGTTACGTGGTGCGGACTTTCTAGACGTGCTGTCTGCACAAAGATAAATTTTTTTCTAGATCATTCATTATGATGGAGGCCTGACGGATTTTATGGATGACAGTATGTTAATGACAAGTTACAAATAATACAGGCTTTTTTGTAAGCTAGAAAAACAGTCATTTGTCAAGGTGTGCTGTGTATGATAATCTTTTGTGTGCGGACTATGCATTGGGTGTGGACAATCTAAGGAAAAGGTGTTTTGTCAACCAATATTGGCCCCTGCAAACTATTCAACGGGTGTGGGCTACATAGACAAAAAAAAAATAGGGACACTGGAACCTCATTGATTCATTTCCTGTTATTTCGTTGCGAACCATCGATTCTGCCGAGCTCCCAGCCCTTGGGGGCCTTCTCATTTTTGTTTTCCTGGATTGCACATTTTTTTCCCGCGGTACCCTGAGAAACATTGAGGTTCTACCGTACGTCTTAAACTGTCACGGGCCTGGCATCCTTTAAAATATTTACATATATGCAAAGTGTGAACGTGGAATTTGCAAATGAATGCCGAAACGACAGTGCATGCGAACAAGCAACCAAAGATCTACATTGTTACCCTAAGCCTTGGGAGGTCTTTATATTACAACTTGGGAATCCTTGGCACGTCCAGTTGCATTGCCATTCCTTTTAAGATGTGCAAAAAACCCGATTATGTTTCTTGTACGCTGTATGCATTGCTTTGAGACTCTCCAACTGTGTCTTATGAAAAAATTGCGGTGGCTTAGCTCGGCTATGCCAGGATATACGTAGCGTGAGCTTGTGCGCACAAAATGAGAGGCGCTATCAAGCGGCTCCAGTGCAGCGTCAGACTTGGCTACTGCACAACGGAAGTGCACAGCTGGGCATGTGGCAGTGCCAGTGCGTCTGCTGCGACTATGACGTCACTCCTCTAGAATGCGCAGACCGGCGAGGCGGGTGTGGCTGCTCCAGCGCGCCAGCTGTGCGCCGTGTGACGTCGTCACTGCTCCTCGCGCATGTGCAGCACGGCTCATTATGCGAGCCACGCAAGACTGCTGAACCTCGGCCAGTGTAGCCCACGCTACAAAACCACAAAGTTCCTGAGTGTTGGGCTTCTCAAGCGGGGTTCCAGGGCAGCTGACAAGCGTGTGTAATTTGGCACAACTAGTTGGAAACGCCACCTGATAGTCTAACTGCCATTGCAACTGACCTTACTGCAAACAAGAAAGCCTGGCTCTTGAATGAGCTGTTTGCCAAGTATGGATACATATAGGATGAGCACACTAAGCCAATGCCTCTTGTAAAAGTTACCTGATACAAGTTGCTGTGTTCCCTGTTCCCGTTTGTTTGGTGGGGACAGTAGCAGATTGGTTTGGATGGAGTGCTTCAGTGTGCGATAACCTTGTATCGAGTCGGTCAAATAGAATGGGGAAAAATCCACGGATTGAGTAAGCCAATCCCAATTCAAACAGTCCAGTGGTATATAACTAGAGGTACATTGGGTTCATATTGTTTTCGACGTGTACTGTTTCCTCCAATTTGGTAAAAATGAAAAGTACAAAATTTTCACCACTTATGAGTGAAAACATTACACAAGTACAACATGACATGCCTCTCAAAAATTCAGCTTTTTGCACCACAAAAATTAAAATAATCATTGCCAAACTCTCATTTTCTGCCCGAATTTATGCATGCTGCAGGCATGCATAAATTCCCTTAGAGGTTGGAGAAACCCGCGGTTTTGTCCAGTTTTCTTAGACAAAAGCCCCAACAAACCTAGATTTATCGTCCAACACCAAAAATGGATGCTGAAAAACAGTCTGGGGAAAAATATACCTAGAGAAGCATCCTCGAATTCGAAGAAAAATGAACCCCGAAAACACGCAACCCCAGTTGTGATGTGTAGTTCGAGATGGATGGCAGCAGAGCAGTGTTCAAGCACTCGCTCTATCCATGCTGTGCTTCATGCCTGAATCTGGCTTGTCGGACTGCATACCAGTTACACCATCCCATTTGACCAAGAATAGTCGAGCAGACCTGCATGGGGTAGATCACAAAGCGTTGTACAAGACGGGGGTTTACTTGGCTAAGTGCATTCAAGTGCAAGTGGGTGACTGATGTGCGACACAAGTCACTGCAGTTTTGACCTCAAATGGGGTTAGACAGGAACAAGAAGCACCTCCAATTGACATTAGTCGTCATCCCTAATTTTGGGCAGGGAGCGCCTTCATTTTCTGTTTGCCTTTTTGTTGCCTGCCTGCCACCTTTGCGGCTTGCCGTACGGCCCCTTACGCGTCGGCTTCGTGACTACTCGGCCCACCACTGAAAGGTTGCCAACCTCCAGCCTAGATGTAAGCTTGCAGATCCCTGCGTGTGGAACGACTTGCTGGATACAAGACACAAAAGTCTATTGTTTGTGAGATTAAGAGTTTGGGGAAAGTCGCTCCCACCTCTTTCCACTTTAGCAGAGGGAATGCTGGACTCCAGCATTCGCTCGGCTGAAGTGGAAAGAGGTGGGAGGAGCTTCCCTCAATCTCTTAACCTGTCGCAAACTATAGGTAGACTCGCGATCACTGTTTCATTGTTTTCTGTTGGCAACAGTATGGTTAGCAAAATCCAGACACGAATGCGGAGGGCAAGTCGTCTGCTTCTTGCGCAGGAGTTGTGCTGACGTCACGACGCCGAGCTCCAACTGGCATTGAATGGGTAGACCTCAATGTTAGATGGCCTTGAGGTCTATCCACTATTTCTTTCAATCAGCCAAAAAGTGCTCGGCATTCTGACATCATTGCAACCCCAGTGCAAGAAGCAGACAAACTTGTGCTCTGCATAAGTTGCTGCAAGTATTAGGCACACAAAGCTCCACTTTGGCTGCTTTCATTGTAGCATACCTGGGGTGAACACATCCACAAAACAATGTTATCCAATAAATTGGTGACAACCATCACTTCGCTTACAATGCACCTTTTTACTGGAGGCACTCACCAGGGTTTTGTGCCTGGGCCTGTGTAGGTATCAGGCTCGCGAACAAAAATAAAAATGTCCAAGCACAATTCACAGGCAATCAGGTCTTGATAACTTTCGTCTTCATGCAGAGCCTGGACAAGAGGCCTGCCATTTGAAGCAGGGACTGAACGCCCTGCAGCGTCCTCATCTGAGTGTACCCAATCTCCTTGATGAACTCTAGCTTGAGGTATTCGGGCATCGTGTGGCTCTTGCAGACGCGGAACACGTTGCTGATGATGTCTTCCGCGGCGTAACCGAGCTTCCAAAGATGCAGCATAATCTTGTACGCCTCGTCCAGTTCGCCCTCTACGCAGTGCTGCAGCATGTCCTTGATGAGCAAGGGGTGCGGTTCGTCGCATACCTTGAACACGTTCTCGCTGTTCACGTGGCTGAAGCCGACGAAGGTCGACTGGAGATTGTTGATGGCTTGGCGCATGTCCCCCTGTGCCGTGAAGACGAGCGCTTCGAGGCCGTCCTCAGCGTAACTAACGTCCTCTTGCTTGCAGATGTCCAGAAGCTTGGCCAGCACCTGCGCGTCGGACAGCCGGCTGAATCTGACAACGGCGCACCGGGACTGGATTGGTTCGATGATTTTATCGGACGTGTTGCAGGCCAGGGCGAACCTCGTCGTCTTTGAGTAGATTTCCATGGTACGGCGCAGAGCCTGTTGGGCTCCTTCTGTCATGCTGTCCGCTTCGTCGAGGATGATGACCTTGTGTTTGCCTGGTGGAAGAGTCACCTTTTTCTGAGCGAACATCTTGATTTTGTTGCGAACGACGTCGATGCCTCTGTCGTTCGAGGCGTTGAGTTCCAGGACGGCGTCGCGGAACGAAGGGCCGAGAAGTATCCTCGACAGGCACAGGATGGTGGTGGTTTTGCCCACTCCGGGAGGGCCCGAAAGGATGACGTTCGGGACGTTGCCCTCGCGGGAAAACACTTCGAGTCGGGCAATGGTCTCTTCGTTGCCCACGATCTCGTTGAATTTGGCCGGACGGTACTTTTCGACCCAGGGTACGCAATCCTTACGCTTTTGAGTCACTTCAGAGTCTACGTCCATTGCTTCTGCCATAACGAAGAACCAGTATAAATCTTGCGCAAACGAGATGGAATATACACGCTGTATATCACCATGAAAACGACGGAATCGACGAAAGATGCAGTGGCCGAAGCCGTACAAACGTAGAAAAGGCGCGCAAATCGCGCAGAGGAAACACTGGCAAACACGGAAAAGCCGGAGGCGGAAAACTGCGAGAAGCGAAGACGAAGCCATAGCTAAAAGCCAAGCCAAAAGAGTGAGTGCGGCGAATGGACAAACAAAATAAGTGGTACAATTCGCAATAGGCGGTAGCTTGCGCCACCTAAAGTGCAACGTTCCTTTGGGAGCGATCGCCCTGATGCAAAAGGGTTTTGGTGTTATACTGAATATTAAAGAGTTTTAGTAGATCGTGTTTTCACGCCACGCTAATCGTAGCGGGGGCTCGCTCTGCCACTTCGATGCATGCCCTGAAGCGCGCGCTCGTAGCGGTAGCGGGCCTTTGAAAACGATCTACTAAAACTCCCTATTGATACGGATACTGAATACCTCTTTTTGCAGATCCCTCGGACGTGTTCGGGAGCAGGGTTTTATCCAGGATTGTGGTTGTTTTTTTTAAACATATTTTTGAAAAGACAGCATAAAAAGAAGGAAAAAAATGCAGTACTGAAATTCACTACTTTGTCAACGCGGCAATAGAAATCGAAACCATATGCAACTCCTCTCTATGGCCAAAAAGGTCCCATAATGCAACGCGCGCAGTACTACACGCAAGGATTTTTCCAAGTCGTCTATTTGTGCAGGCTAATTTCTCTAAATTTTTTTCTAGAAAAGCAAGTATTCTCCTCCGTACGGGAAGAGATAAAAAACGCTAAGAAAACACAAATTATAAAAACTATTACACGAACTTGCGTGGCAGTTATAACATGTTCGGACTGAATTGTAACGGTAGAGCTAACGCCTACCGTAAGATGAAAATGAATTTCGAGACAATTGATCAAATTGGGACACATAACACAGATGCAAATATTATGCACGCGAGGTTAGGCAAAATATAGCATAGAAAACTAAATTTTAGAGCGCAGCTCTTAGGCGCCCGTTTCCGGCTTGAGCGGCGTCGCCGTCGCCGTCGCCGTCGGCGTAACCGCGCGGTGCATTATGGGTAAATTTCTTAGCAGAAAATTTTCCCCACTAAATGTAGCGGACGAATTTCCCCGCTAAATATAGCGGAAAGATTTCCCCGCTAAATATAGCGGAAAAATTTCCCCGCTAAATCTAGCGGAAAAATGTCCCCGCTAAATCGAGCGGAAATATTACCCCGCTAAATCTAGCGGAACTATTTCCCCGCTAAATCTAGCGGAAAAGTTTTCCCGCTAGATTTAGCGAAAAAATGTTTCCGCTAGATTTAGCGAAAAAATTTCCCCGGTAGATTTAGCGGAAAATTGTTCCCACTAAATCAAGCGGAAAAATTTCCACGCTAAATCTAGCGGAAAAATTTCCCCGCTAAATCTAGCTGAAAAATTTCCCCGCTAGATCTAGTGAAAAACTTTCCCCGCTAAGTATAGCGGAAAAATTTCCCCGCTAGATCTAGCGGAACATTTTTCCCTAAACGGGAGCCGAGCAGGAGAGGAGGAGGGGCATAGCCTCCTCTCCGTAGCTCCTTCTCCTCCTCCTCAAGAGCTGCGCTCTAATTCGGCGTTACAGGGAATCGTAAACGGCTTTCAATTTTTTTTTGTTTTTTAAAATATTAATCTGCTTATGATACAGAAAAAAAACGAGAAATGAAGTTTTTTTACAGCAACTTCGATCTTAAAGGGCAACTCCGCTTCATTTTTGATATTTAGAAAACTATGTAGCCCTCTTCAGTATCATATAGGAAGACCCCATGTCAAATATTACGATCTAATTCCGTTTATATATTTAATAAACTGGCCAGCAAACCTTCAAGCGAGCCAAGTCGCCGAAATCTGCCAACTCTAGCGTGCGGCGCGAGGCGCAATCATCAGCGCAGTCAATGCCACGGAGTTGGAGCGGCCAACGTTGAACCACTACGTCAGAGGCATGTGTACGTCATTCTCACGTTTTGCTTGTTTTTACTTCACAGAGTAAAATTTAACGATGACGTCATGAGTTTCTCCTCGGGTTAAGCAAAACTATGGTTAACTTCCACCAGCTCGCCTGCACCCTTACAATTTTTTCACTATCCTCCCGGTGTTGGCTGACCGGGCGTTCACGTGATCACCGTAACGCGGATGCGCTAGTCCGCTCCCCTTCTCCTCTTTCGTTTTCTCCCCTTTCCCCTCTCCCCGGGCCATCACCGTCCACGCCATGCAAAACGACCTGCCCGCGTCCAAAAAAAAAAAAAAAAAAAAAAGACCTGCCCTCGTCGCGTGTCCTGTTTCTCGCTCCCTCCCGAACGTCACAAGACCACGTGGTTCGACGTGACGTGCCATGACTCTGACGACCCGAGACCAATGTTGCCTGACGCAACCGAAGTTTCGGTTTCGGTATCTGCTGATGTTTAAATTAGGATTACACGAATAATATTCCACATTTCGCGAATCCAAAGACGTAGAGTTGTTTAGTAGTACTTTGTGAATGTGAGTCACATGGAAGCCTAAATTTTTCGGAATTGAGCGGAGTTGCCCTTTAAGCTTTTATTTCAGATTTTCGGAAATTTTTTTTATAAAATGCTATTATATTTAAAAAAAAGAAAGAAAGAAAAAGAACATATTATGCGGAAACTGTCAGCCTTCGCGTGACCGAGATAAAAATATACAATATATATATATAAGAGTGAAAAGCGAAATAAAAAACGGCTTCTACAGTTGTCGCATCGATCCTTTATCGATTCCAGTGAACTGCAGGCACCGACTCAAATCCCCTGTATTTGTGTCTCCGACAAAGCAATCTAATCGCAAGATGCAGAGCAACGCTCAATTCCTACAGGACCTCTTATTTTTCTCCTTGCTTCTGCAAAAATAATATAATACACGAGAAAAAAAAATCAGATATGAGATGTCGGGAGCGCACGGTGACCGTTTCACCGAAGGGAAAATTCAAAGGAAAGCTCGATGGCACAGAAACGTTCGCCGGAGTTGCATCGAGAAAGAAAAAAAAAAAAACGAGACAGTTCCAGAAGGCGCTGCCTTCAGCGAGCGCTCAACGCCTCTGCAAGACGCAGGCTCTCGAACAAGCACTCAAGAGCTTTCCAGGAACGTTGTTGACTATCTACTCCAACGTTAACATCTTTTAAATCTTGCATCAGTGGCAGCAGTAGCTTACACCACGTGACGGGCAGTGTAAAGGCGTCAACGTCCGCGAAGCTTAGATGTTTTTTTTTTTTTTTTTTTTTTTTTTTTAACAAACAGCAATGTTATTGCGAAATATAGCTTTCAAGTCCAAAGGGGCCATTTTCGTATCTGTTTGCCTCCTTAGGGCAAACATTTCCGACGCTTTTTCTAGCGGCTTTTCGCCATTGCGTGTGTCTTTACGACAGCTGCATAGAAAAAGAACAATGGTTGGCTTTTTGTCGTGTTGCAATACGTGCTCAAATGAAAGTTGCCTCAGAAGCTTCTTGAAGGTCACGTGGTACAGGGGGAATGAGCCGATTGTTGGCCTCCGTCGTGCAGAAGACTTGCCGGCTGTTGGGCATGGACACCAGGTCCCAGAGGACTCTGGAGACTCACGAAGGTGATTTGAGGTGGCGGGGTCAGGCTTAGCCATTACGTCATTGGCACCAGTAGCGAAGCCTACGTCTGGTCGCACAAATAGTTGGCTTGGCTTGCTAGATCCTCCAGCACCTTAGAAATGCCGTCTTAGACGTATATACGTGTAAGGAGTTCTGCTTGACTCAGTGTCGTACGTTAGCATGTATGAAAGACAAAGACCAGTCTAATTCCCTACAGGTAGTTTTGTAACGTGATTAACAATACAGGAATCCTTATAAGTGTTACAGGGCGCCTCTTAGAACTTTCAGGTGGCAAAAATGATGCCGTGGTTGGCTGTGGGAAGGGTGTAACTTCTTTCGGTGCTCCGAGAAGTACAACCTAGCTAAAAATATATCTCAGACATTGTATCAGAGCACTTCAAGCGCACATTTCACATGTCTACTGATTGCGCTTTATTAAGTGCGATGCAAACCAATGCGTTTTTGTGCGCGCTAGGCCGTGTGGCTCCCGGAAATTGCGTATTTTGTGACGTCGCGCTGATTCCGCGCGTCTTCCGGGAGTGCATAAGAAAGTTGGATATTTTCAACTTTTTCTGAAGGCGCGAGAAAACGCGATGAGACGTAGTATATGGCGCTCCTGTCTTCCGGTAAATCGGTGGAGGGCACTAGTTCGGGCTGCGCGTTTCTTCGCCGTCAGGCGCAGATGCTCTCTGCTTGCTTACAAGTATGGCTGCGTCTATGAACTTTCCGCCTGTTTCCGACGCGAGGAAGGTGACCTCTCAACCGAAAAGAAGGCTGCTGCTGACGACGCGCAGAGGAAAGACGAACCTGCATTTCGATTGGTTGTCACTTCACTGCCAGAGTGCGCTCATGCATGCGTGCGCGCGTGCGCGCGTGCGCGCTCGCCCGAAGACGCGCCGTCCTGACCAACGCAAGGGCGAATCCAAACCTTCGTTTTTTTCTTTTTTTTTTTTTTTGGGGGGGGGGGGGGGGGGGGGCGAAAGCGAGAGCCAAATGCTGGTTTTTGACGCAAATTAAAACAATTTGGGGGTTGTGGGGATATTTATACAGTGTGTAGTTGGTCTACCATTAAAGTTGCGACAAGTCACACGCTGTAGATGAGCAGTTTAGCCAGTGCAGTACAACCGCTAGCCTGGGGTCTTTAACGTGCACCACGCAGTAGTGATACACAACCGCACGCCGGTACGATGCTCATCCAGATCGAAACGGGCAGGGGTGGGGCTCGAACCCAGGATCCTTGGGTTCTGCAGCGCGAGCCTTCGCTCCACGCGCGTCGAACTGGGTGTGCGCTTTAGCCCACTCGGCCACCAGTCCCCCCTGACGCAAATTAAACTTGCAAACCGCGCACGCGAAACGCCAAATGATGCACCCCTCTCAAACTGTTCATACGAGCAGGGGCGGATGCAGGAATTTCTAGAAGGGGGGGTCAGGTGTTGGTCAGCGTACCATATGTTTAGGACGTTTTCGTTTTCCCGTTTCCACGCCCTAAATTTTTACCCATACAGAAACCAAGAGGGGGGTCAGGACATCCGGACGCCCCCCACCCCCCCCCCCCCCCCCCCTCTAGATCCGCCGCTGCATACGAGCCCAGTATCTCCGTACTCGCGGATTATTAGACCGATCTCACGAGGAGTTGCGCGACGCCACCGCTGCCGCGGTGCATTCTGGTACCTGTAGTTCTCCCCAGTTTTCCGGCCGCGTCGGCGCGCATTGTACGCCCGGCGTTTGGCAATTTTCGGGTTAGCACGAGACTTTTAGCCAGGTGTTGACTCAGGGTTTTCAATCGGTGGCTTCACATGTTGTATGCCACGGAGCTATAATAACAGCACCAAGCAAAAAAGCCTCGGATATTATGTCTTTTCGCAAGAAAGAAGCATGGCAAAAAAGGTCGACAGAGCCGGACAGAGCGGCAGGAAAAATAGATTTTTACGATTTGTTTCGCGATTTGCTTCATAATTTATATCCAATTATTGCACGTCAGCTAAAATATGTAAGATTACAGGGCACGAGACATAGAGCGTGCCGAAGTGTTCCGTATAAGCTGGAATCTCTCTGACCACTTGCTCCGTAGCGGCCTATTCGTTGGTCTATCTCAAATAGGACCTCCGCACTGCTTTGCGGATGCCGTTTTTAATACACTTCTTACTCGGTGTATTTTGGTGGTTATAACTGTTATTGCGACGACATGTTTAAAGCACAACTGTGCTTCAAAAGATCAGGACAATCACTAAAAAAGAGCACCGATTCCCGATATGCACCACTTGATATAAAACAACATTTTTTCGGAAGCAGCCTTGATTTTTTTTTCATACCAACGCGAAAAGATTACATAATGCAATTTAGAAGTGCAACACGTACTTACCGCCAAAAATGTAACAAACGAACCTCATCCATTTTATGGTGCTCTATTAGGCTGGTGTTACTGATCCATTCTGCACTAGCACCAGTCGAGACCGCAGAAAAAAGCTTCCCCCGTCGGGTGACTGTTAGCGTTCGGATCTTGCGCAAACAAAATAAAACTGAATAGAAACTGTGCACGAAAAATCATCTACACCCCAAGCTTTCAGGTATCTGGCACGGTTGCTTCTTTTTGATATATGCCAATTATTATGGCGCGTCAGGCATGGCCTTTCTGTAGCTCAGTTCTTTGTGTGCAGGCTTCTCCCGCTGTTCATCTGTACTCTGTCGCACAAGCTGTCAACCAGAATGAAACAACTTTTAGAAAACTATCCCTGACCGAGAACGTCTATTTAGCTCCTCTTACTTGATGGCTGATTAAACGTTATGCACAAGACTGAGCACCACCAAGCTCAGTTTTTCATCACATTTGATGCTGTTCCGTGGTGCTACACCGATCCGATGGTCCCTCGAATTTTCTTGTTCGTTGCTATTGCACTAGATGTTCACTTGTTTGCAAGGTAATTGAGACGTCCGAGGACTCGGAATGCTCGAGTAGTGGCGCCGTTGTTTTTTTTTTTTTTTTTTTTTCCGCGGCCGCAGTGGGATTACCCCGTGAACGGCAGTGGGCTCACGCGTTCATGAAGACGACGAAGCAGACGACGACGAAGCAGACAACAAAGCGATTCTAAAGCGATAAGACGACTGAAACTGCTTTTCTGTACTTGCTGAGGAAAGTAAGGCATCACAAACAACACAATCTTATGAAGTAAAAACATGCAAGAGAATCAAGGTGATACCGGGGCGTGCCAAATGATAATCTATGATGATGTACGTACGTACGCGCAGCCGTATGTAGCCGGGAAGCCGGAAAGGGATGACTACAAGTAGCATGGCGGCGCACCACTTCCGGAATGCGCGCGCCTGCGGAGTTTGCTTGGTGACATCGGTCTTTCATTTCAGAACGAGTCAAGAGTGCGTGTGCACAGCTTTGATCGGCGCTCAAGATACGCGGAGCGCCCGTGCGCCCATATGCTTTGACTGCATAGCCACAGAAAGTTGTCCGCGAGTATAGTAAAGTTTTGGTTACGTGCACATGTTTGGTTTTTCCGTGTTGCACTTACCCGCATAAGGTCCGAGCCTGTTCAAGATATCCGTTGCAAGTTGTTGCGGCTCTACCAGACATGTATGTAACGCGTTACTAGTAATAAGTTACTTCTACCTAGTTACTTTTGTTTAACGAGTAGCGCGTATTTGATTTTGTAGAAAAAGGAACGAGTAGCGTATTTAGTTACATTTAAGGCCGAGTAACGAATAACGGTATTTCGTTACTTTTGAGGGGTAAAGTGTACAGCAACGTCTAAACTGCGTCGTTTTAATTCCAACCTGAGTATGCGTCTATGCGACAAAGGCAGATGGGCAGCCCGAGAAGAAATGACTAGACAGTATGACAGTACAGCAACGTTATCGCTGAACATGTCAGTCGAACTCTGCCGCTGGGAATGTCCTTCACCCAGAGAACACAATAAGGTATAAGGTTTAAAAGCGCAAACAGACAGGGACGATAGAAAATAACGCGAACGACAAGGGCAAGGCGCCTGTCCTTGTCGTTTGTGTTATTTTCGGTAGTCCCTGTCTGTTTGCGCTTTTAGACCTTATACCTACCTTGGACCAACTAGCCCAAAACGAAAGTTTTAATGAAACACAATAAGGTTCGTTGGTTGAACCTTCTAGAATCGTGTACAGACCGAATGCGAACCCGGAGCTTGCAAACGCGGGAAGACACAGAAGACAGAACCCCTTGTCCGGCTTCGAACTTTAGAGGCAGAGAGGACATTAGAAACAGGGGAATCCAAGATTAGTCAGCCCTTCCTGATGCACACCGGTGGCAGGGGGCCTCTGTTACGGCCACCTGAGAAAGTGGGGGGGAGGGAGGGGGTTTAGTGCCACATATTTTAACAAGCAGCTGGCCTTTAAACTAATAACATACACATGCATCTAAACGCTGACACGGCCGAACGCTGCGTCACAAACAAGCCCAAATAATCCATGTTGTACCCATGGGTTTAGTTCTCAACTTCGCTGCTAAGGGCGCGGCGGTTGGACCCACTCCCCAAAGGGGTCTCAGACCCCCCGTCGAAATCCGTGGGGAATCTGAGATCCCTCAAACCCCCCCCCCCCCCCCCCCCCCCCCCCCCCCCGATTTTAAAGGGCAACTCCGGCCAAAACTCAAAATGAATCAAATTACTGGTATCCCTTTAGTGACACAAAATACGACCCCAGCCAAAATTTCACGTCCGTGGGACGCCGCATTCTCAAATAATGCCGATAATAAAAACGCGACCCGCCGCGAGCCGCTGCTCCTTAGCGGGCGGCCAGCGGGTTGCCGATCGCTAAAGCAACATTGGGCCGTGATGTCAACATCGTTCTCCTCTTTTCCTCCGTTCCGGACGGGCGCACGACGCAGACGTCGCGCGCGCTTCTTTGTGCCGCTACCACCGCTACTTCGGCTTGTAATTGCGTGTTTAGCCGTTGCTTTTACCTGTAGCCTGTGTAGCTTCGGTATAGCCTTTTGTTTATTTGTTTGTGAGGACTCCTAGACTTGTTTCAGCCAGCAACTTGGTGCGCCCAAGACTGCCCAGCTGTTCCTCGAAAAATGCCGAGTACAACTTAAAGCGCTGTGGGCTGCTCAAACAAGCCGCTGCGCAACCCGGAGGTGCTTTTTCACAAGTTTCCAACGGATCGGAAATTGTAGAAGGTGTGGGTGAACGCTGTTCGACGAGTGGACTTTGGAAAGCCTTGGACGTCGACCCCCAGATCGAAGCTCTGCTCCGATCAATTTTCGCCGGAGAGTTACGAACGAAACCTACAGGTGTTGGTTGCTTGTGGCTTGTACGCGAAGGGGTCGAGGCTTAAAAGGATGCCGTGCCGTCGCTCTTTGCCCATCGTACATGTACAGAAAGGTAGACATGATAAAAGTATCCTGATCAATAAATAAAACAGTCATTGTCAAGTGCATTGTTGAAGATTGAGCATTCACGCTCCATTGAACGTCTGTTGAATGGGGAATGGTGGGCATGTAGAGTACAACCACTAACTAGCTCCAAACACTGAAGTTTGTAATGAAAACGAAAACTATGTTCTGCTTTGCGTCACTGCTTGTTTACAACGCAATCTCGTGCGTAGTTGTCCGTAACGACTACTAGCGAACAGCCGGCGCGTGAAGCTCATGCGATATAAACATTCGCCTCCCAATCGTTCGAACCCGTTACGCAGCAGTATTAATTAACATTGCGCTTGTGAATACCACAATGAACTTTAAAGAAATCGCGAAAGTTCGGATTTGTAAGTTACAACTCTCTAATTTGCCCGAGTTCGGCTGGAGGTAAATATAATATTTAAAAATGCAAAAAAAAAAAAAAAAAAAAACACTTGCCTTAGTCAAAAGTTACGAAGGAAAACTTAAAATCCTATGTATTCTAATAAAAAAAATGTTGTGGGGGGGGGGGTGGGAATGCGGAAGGGAAAGAAAGTGTTCTCACCTTGCTAACGTTCTGTTTTCCTTATCGCCCCCAAAAACTTGCTAGCTTTGAGAAGAAAATGACTGCCCAAAAAACTTTTTTTTTTTTTAGTGCCGCAAGTTTTTTTTTTATTTGTACAAAGATTCACTACCTGGACGAACTTATGTGGTGAATTAGTGTCGTAGCTTACAAATTCGGCTTTTACGCGCCTGAGGAAAAAATAACGAGAAAACAGACGTCTACAGCTTGACACACGTCTGTTCGGTTGTCGCGGAACGCGCAGGAGAGCCTCAAAGCTTCGTGTTTGGGACTGACCCGCAGCGCGAAAGCGCCAGCACTGTACGTCACTGGCAGCGCGGCGTAGAGCAACGCCGCTCCATCCGCGGAGCCCCGATGACAATTTAGGCCTAGCGACGAGTGCGGGAGACCGCACGCACTCCGACAGCTGCCGAGTACGGCACCGAACGAGTTCACTCGTTTTCCAGTCGCTAGCTTTTTGGTATACAAGCAACGAGTACGGCACGGCATAGCGCACGCGCGGCGGCGGCCGCCGAGTACGCCACCGAACGAGTTGACGGGTTTTCCAGTCGCTAGCTTTTGGGTATACGCACTAACTCTTGCTACATATGCTGGATAACTACCACGTATACAGAATGAAAACAAAATGAGCTTAGCTTCTATCTTTAGACGGCTTGCGCAACAGAGGTAGGTGCCACTTGGACTGCGTACTCGCTGAACGAGAACGATCTTGGCGTCACGACCACATAGCGGCTGATTTCCAGTGTTGCCGGAACCTCGAGCGGCTAGTTTCGGTTTTGTCGGCCGCGCCCCAAACAAAACTTTGAGACGTCGATATCTTTAAAACTACGCACAATAACGAGAAAAAAATTACACCTTGCAATTCAGGGGTGCTAACTGCACTAAAAACAGCCATAATCCCAAAATCGAAAGTATCGACCGGAGTTGCCCTTTAAGCACTGCTGCCGTTCATTCGAGCACGTCAGTAGAACGACTCTTCAGCGTTGTCGGGGATGTATGTTCAATAAAGCGGTGAAACATCACCGAAAAACATTTCGAGAAACAGCTACTGCTTAAGTGCGGTGACTGCTGAAAAGAAAACAGTAAACCAGTAAACAAAATCAGTTGTGTATTTGGTCGTCAAAGTAAAGAGAAAGTAACTCGCTACTTTTGAGGTAAAGTAGCGGGTTCCTTTTGAGAATCGGAAACGAGCAACGTATTTAGTTTCGTTTTGAGGGAGTAAAATAACGGTATTTAGTGACTCTTTTTTTTTGGTTACGTGCGCATGTCTGGTTTTGACTGAGGATGTCGTCAGATTGTTTGGTCATACTGCAGAGATGCTTGTTCTCTTAGTCTCATAACTAAAAGGAAAGTGAGCGCAAAAGTGCACGCTTGGTTTATTTATTGATTAATAATTCCAAACTGAATAACATTTCAGTAATGCGAGGAATAACTTTATATTAGGTCACAAATAAAAAAAAAATAATCCTGCGATAAATCATTCTAGCTTCGCACGGCTAAAACTTTAAAGCAGAGCGACAATTCACCTGTGCAAGTACGATTTCAAGGACGCTTCTGACCTAACTTATGGAGGCCCCCTCTCAAAACAGAAAGTAAAACTCAAAGTTGCGCACTGCGTTTTCACTGGGCCGTTTCACACAGCCTGAAAAGCGCGAATCATAATGACAAATTTAGTGTTCGGGACAGCGAAGAGGGTATTTCACGTTCCACCCACTGCCAAATTTATACCTACTAGAATAAAATGTTTCTGAGTGACCCCGGAAGTGTAATTTACGTGGCGGGGACTCGCGGTCGAAATATAGAGGGGAGGGAGGGAAAATGAAAAAGTTAAAATTGAAAAAAAAAATAATCCCGCGATAAATCATTCTAGCTTCGCACGGCTAAAACTTTAAAGCAGAGCGACAATTCACCTGTGCAAGTACGATTTCAAGGACGCTTCTGACCTAACTTATGGAGGCCCCCTCTCAAAACAGAAAGTAAAACTCAAAGTTGCGCACTGCGTTTTCACTGGGCCGTTTCACACAGCCTGAAAAGCGCGAATCATAATGACAAATTTAGTGTTCGGGACAGCGAAGAGGGTATTTCACGTTCCACCCACTGCCAAATTTATACCTACTAGAATAAAATGTTTCTGAGTGACCCCGGAAGTGTAATTTACGTGGCGGGGACTCGCGGTCGAAATATAGAGGGGAGGGAGGGAAAATGAAAAAGTTAAAATTGAAAAAAAAAATAATCCCGCGATAAATCATTCTAGCTTCGCACGGCTAAAACTTTAAAGCAGAGCGACAATTCACCTGTGCAAGTACGATTCCAAGGACGCTTCTGACGTAACTTATGGAGGCCCCCTCTCAAAACAGAAAGTAAAACTCAAAGTTGCACACTGCGTTTTCACTGGGCCGTTTCACACAGCCTGAAAAGCGCGAATCATAATGACAAATTTAGTGTTCGGGACAGCGAAGAGGGTATTTCACGTTCCACCCACTGCCAAATTTATACCTTCTAGAATAAAATGTTTCTGAGTGACCCCGGAAGTGTAATTTACGTGGCGGGGACTAGCGGTCGAAATAAAGAGGGGAGGGAGGGAAAATGAAAAAGTTAAAATTGAAAAAAAAAATAATCCCGCGATAAATCATTCTAGCTTCGCACGGCTAAAACTTTAAAGCAGAGCGACAATTCACCTGTGCAAGTACGATTTCAAGGACGCTTCTGACCTAACTTATGGAGGCCCCCTCTCAAAACAGAAAGTAAAACTCAAAGTTGCGCACTGCGTTTTCACTGGGCCGTTTCACACAGCCTGAAAAGCGCGAATCATAATGACAAATTTAGTGTTCGGGACAGCGAAGAGGGTATTTCACGTTCCACCCACTGCCAAATTTATACCTACTAGAATAAAATGTTTCTGAGTGACCCCGGAAGTGTAATTTACGTGGCGGGGACTCGCGGTCGAAATATAGAGGGGAGGGAGGGAAAATGAAAAAGTTAAAATTGAAAAAAAAAATAATCCCGCGATAAATCATTCTAGCTTCGCACGGCTAAAACTTTAAAGCAGAGCGACAATTCACCTGTGCAAGTACGATTCCAAGGACGCTTCTGACGTAACTTATGGAGGCCCCCTCTCAAAACAGAAAGTAAAACTCAAAGTTGCGCACTGCGTTTTCACTGGGCCGTTTCACACAGCCTGAAAAGCGCGAATCATAATGACAAATTTAGTGTTCGGGACAGCGAAGAGGGTATTTCACGTTCCACCCACTGCCAAATTTATACCTTCTAGAATAAAATGTTTCTGAGTGACCCCGGAAGTGTAATTTACGTGGCGGGGACTAGCGGTCGAAATAAAGAGGGGAGGGAGGGAAAATGAAAAAGTTAAAATTGAAAAAAAAAATAATCCCGCGATAAATCATTCTAGCTTCGCACGGCTAAAACTTTAAAGCAGAGCGACAATTCACCTGTGCAAGTACGATTTCAAGGACGCTTCTGACCTAACTTATGGAGGCCCCCTCTCAAAACAGAAAGTAAAACTCAAAGTTGCGCACTGCGTTTTCACTGGGCCGTTTCACACAGCCTGAAAAGCGCGAATCATAATGACAAATTTAGTGTTCGGGACAGCGAAGAGGGTATTTCACGTTCCACCCACTGCCAAATTTATACCTTCTAGAATAAAATGTTTCTGAGTGACCCCGGAAGTGTAATTTACGTGGCGGGGACTCGCGGTCGAAATATAGAGGGGAGGGAGGGAAAATGAAAAAGTTAAAATTGAAAAAAAAAATAATCCCGCGATAAATCATTCTAGCTTCGCACGGCTAAAACTTTAAAGCAGAGCGACAATTCACCTGTGCAAGTACGATTTCAAGGACGCTTCTGACCTAACTTATGGAGGCCCCCTCTCAAAACAGAAAGTAAAACTCAAAGTTGCGCACTGCGTTTTCACTGGGCCGTTTCACACAGCCTGAAAAGCGCGAATCATAATGACAAATTTAGTGTTCGGGACAGCGAAGAGGGTATTTCACGTTCCACCCACTGCCAAATTTATACCTACTAGAATAAAATGTTTCTGAGTGACCCCGGAAGTGTAATTTACGTGGCGGGGACTCGCGGTCGAAATATAGAGGGGAGGGAGGGAAAATGAAAAAGTTAAAATTGAAAAAAAAAATAATCCCGCGATAAATCATTCTAGCTTCGCACGGCTAAAACTTTAAAGCAGAGCGACAATTCACCTGTGCAAGTACGATTCCAAGGACGCTTCTGACGTAACTTATGGAGGCCCCCTCTCAAAACAGAAAGTAAAACTCAAAGTTGCACACTGCGTTTTCACTGGGCCGTTTCACACAGCCTGAAAAGCGCGAATCATAATGACAAATTTAGTGTTCGGGACAGCGAAGAGGGTATTTCACGTTCCACCCACTGCCAAATTTATACCTTCTAGAATAAAATGTTTCTGAGTGACCCCGGAAGTGTAATTTACGTGGCGGGGACTAGCGGTCGAAATAAAGAGGGGAGGGAGGGAAAATGAAAAAGTTAAAATTGAAAAAAAAAATAATCCCGCGATAAATCATTCTAGCTTCGCACGGCTAAAACTTTAAAGCAGAGCGACAATTCACCTGTGCAAGTACGATTCCAAGGACGCTTCTGACGTAACTTATGGAGGCCCCCTCTCAAAACAGAAAGTAAAACTCAAAGTTGCACACTGCGTTTTCACTGGGCCGTTTCACACAGCCTGAAAAGCGCGAATCATAATGACAAATTTAGTGTTCGGGACAGCGAAGAGGGTATTTCACGTTCCACCCACTGCCAAATTTATACCTTCTAGAATAAAATGTTTCTGAGTGACCCCGGAAGTGTAATTTACGTGGCGGGGACTCGCGGTCGAAATATAGAGGGGAGGGAGGGAAAATGAAAAAGTTAAAATTGAAAAAAAAAATAATCCCGCGATAAATCATTCTAGCTTCGCACGGCTAAAACTTTAAAGCAGAGCGACAATTCACCTGTGCAAGTACGATTCCAAGGACGCTTCTGACGTAACTTATGGAGGCCCCCTCTCAAGACAGAAAGTAAAACTCAAAGTTGCACACTGCGTTTTCACTGGGCCGTTTCACACAGCCTGAAAAGCGCGAATCATAATGACAAATTTAGTGTTCGGGACAGCGAAGAGGGTATTTCACGTTCCACCCACTGCCAAATTTATACCTACTAGAATAAAATGTTTCTGAGTGACCCCGGAAGTGTAATTTACGTGGCGGGGACTAGCGGTCGAAATAAAGAGGGGAGGGAGGGAAAATGAAAAAGTTAAAATTGAAAAAAAAAATAATCCCGCGATAAATCATTCTAGCTTCGCACGGCTAAAACTTTAAAGCAGAGCGACAATTCACCTGTGCAAGTACGATTCCAAGGACGCTTCTGACGTAACTTATGGAGGCCCCCTCTCAAAACAGAAAGTAAAACTCAAAGTTGCGCACTGCGTTTTCACTGGGCCGTTTCACACAGCCTGAAAAGCGCGAATCATAATGACAAATTTAGTGTTCGGGACAGCGAAGAGGGTATTTCACGTTCCACCCAGTGCCAAATTTATACCTACTAGAATAAAATGTTTCTGAGTGACCCCGGAAGTGTAATTTACGTGGCGGGGACTCGCGGTCGAAATATAGAGGGGAGGGAGGGAAAATGAAAAAGCTAAAATTGAAAAAAAAAATAATCCCGCGATAAATCATTCTAGCTTCGCACGGCTAAAACTTTAAAGCAGAGCGACAATTCACCTGTGCAAGTACGATTCCAAGGACGCTTCTGACGTAACTTATGGAGGCCCCCTCTCAAAACAGAAAGTAAAACTCAAAGTTGCACACTGCGTTTTCACTGGGCCGTTTCACACAGCCTGAAAAGCGCGAATCATAATGACAAATTTAGTGTTCGGGACAGCGAAGAGGGTATTTCACGTTCCACCCACTGCCAAATTTATACCTACTAGAATAAAATGTTTCTGAGTGACCCCGGAAGTGTAATTTACGTGGCGGGGACTCGCGGTCGAAATATAGAGGGGAGGGAGGGAAAATGAAAAAGTTAAAATTGAAAAAAAAAATAATCCCGCGATAAATCATTCTAGCTTCGCACGGCTAAAACTTTAAAGCAGAGCGACAATTCACCTGTGCAAGTACGATTCCAAGGACGCTTCTGACGTAACTTATGGAGGCCCCCTCTCAAAACAGAAAGTAAAACTCAAAGTTGCACACTGCGTTTTCACTGGGCCGTTTCACACAGCCTGAAAAGCGCGAATCATAATGACAAATTTAGTGTTCGGGACAGCGAAGAGGGTATTTCACGTTCCACCCACTGCCAAATTTATACCTACTAGAATAAAATGTTTCTGAGTGACCCCGGAAGTGTAATTTACGTGGCGGGGACTCGCGGTCGAAATATAGAGGGGAGGGAGGGAAAATGAAAAAGTTAAAATTGAAAAAAAAAATAATCCCGCGATAAATCATTCTAGCTTCGCACGGCTAAAACTTTAAAGCAGAGCGACAATTCACCTGTGCAAGTACGATTCCAAGGACGCTTCTGACGTAACTTATGGAGGCCCCCTCTCAAAACAGAAAGTAAAACTCAAAGTTGCACACTGCGTTTTCACTGGGCCGTTTCACACAGCCTGAAAAGCGCGAATCATAATGACAAATTTAGTGTTCGGGACAGCGAAGAGGGTATTTCACGTTCCACCCAGTGCCAAATTTATACCTACTAGAATAAAATGTTTCTGAGTGACCCCGGAAGTGTAATTTACGTGGCGGGGACTCGCGGTCGAAATAAAGAGGGGAGGGAGGGAAAATGAAAAAGCTAAAATTGAAAAAAAAAATAATCCCGCGATAAATCATTCTAGCTTCGCACGGCTAAAACTTTAAAGCAGAGCGACAATTCACCTGTGCAAGTACGATTTCAAGGACGCTTCTGACGTAACTTATGGAGGCCCCCTCTCAAAACAGAAAGTAAAACTCAAAGTTGCGCACTGCGTTTTCACTGGGCCGTTTCACACAGCCTGAAAAGCGCGAATCATAATGACAAATTTAGTGTTCGGGACAGCGAAGAGGGTATTTCACGTTCCACCCAGTGCCAAATTTATACCTACTAGAATAAAATGTTTCTGAGTGACCCCGGAAGTGTAATTTACGTGGCGGGGACTCGCGGTCGAAATAAAGAGGGGAGGGAGGGAAAATGAAAAAGCTAAAATTGAAAAAAAAAATAATCCCGCGATAAATCATTCTAGCTTCGCACGGCTAAAACTTTAAAGCAGAGCGACAATTCACCTGTGCAAGTACGATTTCAAGGACGCTTCTGACGTAACTTATGGAGGCCCCCTCTCAAAACAGAAAGTAAAACTCAAAGTTGCGCACTGCGTTTTCACTGGGCCGTTTCACACAGCCTGAAAAGCGCGAATCATAATGACAAATTTAGTGTTCGGGACAGCGAAGAGGGTATTTCACGTTCCACCCAGTGCCAAATTTATACCTACTAGAATAAAATGTTTCTGAGTGACCCCGGAAGTGTAATTTACGTGGCGGGGACTCGCGGTCGAAATAAAGAGGGGAGGGAGGGAAAATGAAAAAGCTAAAATTGAAAAAAAAAATAATCCCGCGATAAATCATTCTAGCTTCGCACGGCTAAAACTTTAAAGCAGAGCGACAATTCACCTGTGCAAGTACGATTTCAAGGACGCTTCTGACGTAACTTATGGAGGCCCCCTCTCAAAACAGAAAGTAAAACTCAAAGTTGCGCACTGCGTTTTCACTGGGCCGTTTCACACAGCCTGAAAAGCGCGAATCATAATGACAAATTTAGTGTTCGGGACAGCGAAGAGGGTATTTCACGTTCCACCCAGTGCCAAATTTATACCTACTAGAATAAAATGTTTCTGAGTGACCCCGGAAGTGTAATTTACGTGGCGGGGACTCGCGGTCGAAATAAAGAGGGGAGGGAGGGAAAATGAAAAAGTTAAAATTGAAAAAAAAAATAATCCCGCGATAAATCATTCTAGCTTCGCACGGCTAAAACTTTAAAGCAGAGCGACAATTCACCTGTGCAAGTACGATTTCAAGGACGCTTCTGACGTAACTTATGGAGGCCCCCTCTCAAAACAGAAAGTAAAACTCAAAGTTGCGCACTGCGTTTTCACTGGGCCGTTTCACACAGCCTGAAAAGCGCGAATCATAATGACAAATTTAGTGTTCGGGACAGCGAAGAGGGTATTTCACGTTCCACCCAGTGCCAAATTTATACCTACTAGAATAAAATGTTTCTGAGTGACCCCGGAAGTGTAATTTACGTGGCGGGGACTCGCGGTCGAAATAAAGAGGGGAGGGAGGGAAAATGAAAAAGTTAAAATTGAAAAAAAAAATAATCCCGCGATAAATCATTCTAGCTTCGCACGGCTAAAACTTTAAAGCAGAGCGACAATTCACCTGTGCAAGTACGATTTCAAGGACGCTTCTGACGTAACTTATGGAGGCCCCCTCTCAAAACAGAAAGTAAAACTCAAAGTTGCGCACTGCGTTTTCACTGGGCCGTTTCACACAGCCTGAAAAGCGCGAATCATAATGACAAATTTAGTGTTCGGGACAGCGAAGAGGGTATTTCACGTTCCACCCAGTGCCAAATTTATACCTACTAGAATAAAATGTTTCTGAGTGACCCCGGAAGTGTAATTTACGTGGCGGGGACTCGCGGTCGAAATAAAGAGGGGAGGGAGGGAAAATGAAAAAGTTAAAATTGAAAAAAAAAATAATCCCGCGATAAATCATTCTAGCTTCGCACGGCTAAAACTTTAAAGCAGAGCGACAATTCACCTGTGCAAGTACGATTTCAAGGACGCTTCTGACGTAACTTATGGAGGCCCCCTCTCAAAACAGAAAGTAAAACTCAAAGTTGCGCACTGCGTTTTCACTGGGCCGTTTCACACAGCCTGAAAAGCGCGAATCATAATGACAAATTTAGTGTTCGGGACAGCGAAGAGGGTATTTCACGTTCCACCCAGTGCCAAATTTATACCTACTAGAATAAAATGTTTCTGAGTGACCCCGGAAGTGTAATTTACGTGGCGGGGACTCGCGGTCGAAATATAGAGGGGAGGGAGGGAAAATGAAAAAGTTAAAATTGAAAAAAAAAAATAATCCCGCGATAAATCATTCTAGCTTCGCACGGCTAAAACTTTAAAGCAGAGCGACAATTCACCTGTGCAAGTACGATTTCAAGGACGCTTCTGACGTAACTTATGGAGGCCCCCTCTCAAAACAGAAAGTAAAACTCAAAGTTGCGCACTGCGTTTTCACTGGGCCGTTTCACACAGCCTGAAAAGCGCGAATCATAATGACAAATTTAGTGTTCGGGACAGCGAAGAGGGTATTTCACGTTCCACCCAGTGCCAAATTTATACCTACTAGAATAAAATGTTTCTGAGTGACCCCGGAAGTGTAATTTACGTGGCGGGGACTCGCGGTCGAAATAAAGAGGGGAGGGAGGGAAAATGAAAAAGTAAAAATTGAAAAAAAAAAATAATCCCGCGATAAATCATTCTAGCTTCGCACGGCTAAAACTTTAAAGCAGAGCGACAATTCACCTGTGCAAGTACGATTTCAAGGACGCTTCTGACGTAACTTATGGAGGCCCCCTCTCAAAACAGAAAGTAAAACTCAAAGTTGCGCACTGCGTTTTCACTGGGCCGTTTCACACAGCCTGAAAAGCGCGAATCATAATGACAAATTTAGTGTTCGGGACAGCGAAGAGGGTATTTCACGTTCCACCCAGTGCCAAATTTATACCTACTAGAATAAAATGTTTCTGAGTGACCCCGGAAGTGTAATTTACGTGGCGGGGACTCGCGGTCGAAATAAAGAGGGGAGGGAGGGAAAATGAAAAAGTTAAAATTGAAAAAAAAAATAATCCCGCGATAAATCATTCTAGCTTCGCACGGCTAAAACTTTAAAGCAGAGCGACAATTCACCTGTGCAAGTACGATTTCAAGGACGCTTCTGACGTAACTTATGGAGGCCCCCTCTCAAAACAGAAAGTAAAACTCAAAGTTGCGCACTGCGTTTTCACTGGGCCGTTTCACACAGCCTGAAAAGCGCGAATCATAATGACAAATTTAGTGTTCGGGACAGCGAAGAGGGTATTTCACGTTCCACCCAGTGCCAAATTTATACCTACTAGAATAAAATGTTTCTGAGTGACCCCGGAAGTGTAATTTACGTGGCGGGGACTCGCGGTCGAAATAAAGAGGGGAGGGAGGGAAAATGAAAAAGTTAAAATTGAAAAAAAAAATAATCCCGCGATAAATCATTCTAGCTTCGCACGGCTAAAACTTTAAAGCAGAGCGACAATTCACCTGTGCAAGTACGATTTCAAGGACGCTTCTGACGTAACTTATGGAGGCCCCCTCTCAAAACAGAAAGTAAAACTCAAAGTTGCGCACTGCGTTTTCACTGGGCCGTTTCACACAGCCTGAAAAGCGCGAATCATAATGACAAATTTAGTGTTCGGGACAGCGAAGAGGGTATTTCACGTTCCACCCAGTGCCAAATTTATACCTACTAGAATAAAATGTTTCTGAGTGACCCCGGAAGTGTAATTTACGTGGCGGGGACTCGCGGTCGAAATAAAGAGGGGAGGGAGGGAAAATGAAAAAGTTAAAATTGAAAAAAAAAATAATCCCGCGATAAATCATTCTAGCTTCGCACGGCTAAAACTTTAAAGCAGAGCGACAATTCACCTGTGCAAGTACGATTCCAAGGACGCTTCTGACGTAACTTATGGAGGCCCCCTCTCAAAACAGAAAGTAAAACTCAAAGTTGCACACTGCGTTTTCACTGGGCCGTTTCACACAGCCTGAAAAGCGCGAATCATAATGACAAATTTAGTGTTCGGGACAGCGAAGAGGGTATTTCACGTTCCACCCAGTGCCAAATTTATACCTACTAGAATAAAATGTTTCTGAGTGACCCCGGAAGTGTAATTTACGTGGCGGGGACTCGCGGTCGAAATAAAGAGGGGAGGGAGGGAAAATGAAAAAGTTAAAATTGAAAAAAAAAATAATCCCGCGATAAATCATTCTAGCTTCGCACGGCTAAAACTTTAAAGCAGAGCGACAATTCACCTGTGCAAGTACGATTCCAAGGACGCTTCTGACGTAACTTATGGAGGCCCCCTCTCAAAACAGAAAGTAAAACTCAAAGTTGCGCACTGCGTTTTCACTGGGCCGTTTCACACAGCCTGAAAAGCGCGAATCATAATGACAAATTTAGTGTTCGGGACAGCGAAGAGGGTATTTCACGTTCCACCCAGTGCCAAATTTATACCTACTAGAATAAAATGTTTCTGAGTGACCCCGGAAGTGTAATTTACGTGGCGGGGACTCGCGGTCGAAATAAAGAGGGGAGGGAGGGAAAATGAAAAAGTTAAAATTGAAAAAAAAAATAATCCCGCGATAAATCATTCTAGCTTCGCACGGCTAAAACTTTAAAGCAGAGCGACAATTCACCTGTGCAAGTACGATTTCAAGGACGCTTCTGACGTAACTTATGGAGGCCCCCTCTCAAAACAGAAAGTAAAACTCAAAGTTGCGCACTGCGTTTTCACTGGGCCGTTTCACACAGCCTGAAAAGCGCGAATCATAATGACAAATTTAGTGTTCGGGACAGCGAAGAGGGTATTTCACGTTCCACCCAGTGCCAAATTTATACCTACTAGAATAAAATGTTTCTGAGTGACCCCGGAAGTGTAATTTACGTGGCGGGGACTCGCGGTCGAAATAAAGAGGGGAGGGAGGGAAAATGAAAAAGTTAAAATTGAAAAAAAAAATAATCCCGCGATAAATCATTCTAGCTTCGCACGGCTAAAACTTTAAAGCAGAGCGACAATTCACCTGTGCAAGTACGATTCCAAGGACGCTTCTGACGTAACTTATGGAGGCCCCCTCTCAAAACAGAAAGTAAAACTCAAAGTTGCACACTGCGTTTTCACTGGGCCGTTTCACACAGCCTGAAAAGCGCGAATCATAATGACAAATTTAGTGTTCGGGACAGCGAAGAGGGTATTTCACGTTCCACCCAGTGCCAAATTTATACCTACTAGAATAAAATGTTTCTGAGTGACCCCGGAAGTGTAATTTACGTGGCGAGGACTCGCGGTCGAAATAAAGAGGGGAGGGAGGGAAAATGAAAAAGTTAAAATTGAAAAAAAAAATAATCCCGCGATAAATCATTCTAGCTTCGCACGGCTAAAACTTTAAAGCAGAGCGACAATTCACCTGTGCAAGTACGATTCCAAGGACGCTTCTGACGTAACTTATGGAGGCCCCCTCTCAAAACAGAAAGTAAAACTCAAAGTTGCGCACTGCGTTTTCACTGGGCCGTTTCACACAGCCTGAAAAGCGCGAATCATAATGACAAATTTAGTGTTCGGGACAGCGAAGAGGGTATTTCACGTTCCACCCAGTGCCAAATTTATACCTACTAGAATAAAATGTTTCTGAGTGACCCCGGAAGTGTAATTAACGTGGCGGGGACTCGCGGTCGAAATAAAGAGGGGAGGGAGGGAAAATGAAAAAGTTAAAATTGAAAAAAAAAATAATCCCGCGATAAATCATTCTAGCTTCGCACGGCTAAAACTTTAAAGCAGAGCGACAATTCACCTGTGCAAGTACGATTCCAAGGACGCTTCTGACGTAACTTATGGAGGCCCCCTCTCAAAACAGAAAGTAAAACTCAAAGTTGCGCACTGCGTTTTCACTGGGCCGTTTCACACAGCCTGAAAAGCGCGAATCATAATGACAAATTTAGTGTTCGGGACAGCGAAGAGGGTATTTCACGTTCCACCCAGTGCCAAATTTATACCTACTAGAATAAAATGTTTCTGAGTGACCCCGGAAGTGTAATTTACGTGGCGGGGACTCGCGGTCGAAATAAAGAGGGGAGGGAGGGAAAATGAAAAAGTTAAAATTGAAAAAAAAAATAATCCCGCGATAAATCATTCTAGCTTCGCACGGCTAAAACTTTAAAGCAGAGCGACAATTCACCTGTGCAAGTACGATTCCAAGGACGCTTCTGACGTAACTTATGGAGGCCCCCTCTCAAAACAGAAAGTAAAACTCAAAGTTGCGCACTGCGTTTTCACTGGGCCGTTTCACACAGCCTGAAAAGCGCGAATCATAATGACAAATTTAGTGTTCGGGACAGCGAAGAGGGTATTTCACGTTCCACCCAGTGCCAAATTTATACCTACTAGAATAAAATGTTTCTGAGTGACCCCGGAAGTGTAATTTACGTGGCGGGGACTCGCGGTCGAAATAAAGAGGGGAGGGAGGGAAAATGAAAAAGTTAAAATTGAAAAAAAAAATAATCCCGCGATAAATCATTCTAGCTTCGCACGGCTAAAACTTTAAAGCAGAGCGACAATTCACCTGTGCAAGTACGATTTCAAGGACGCTTCTGACGTAACTTATGGAGGCCCCCTCTCAAGACAGAAAGTAAAACTCAAAGTTGCGCACTGCGTTTTCACTGGGCCGTTTCACACAGCCTGAAAAGCGCGAATCATAATGACAAATTTAGTGTTCGGGACAGCGAAGAGGGTATTTCACGTTCCACCCAGTGCCAAATTTATACCTACTAGAATAAAATGTTTCTGAGTGACCCCGGAAGTGTAATTTACGTGGCGGGGACTCGCGGTCGAAATAAAGAGGGGAGGGAGGGAAAATGAAAAAGTAAAAATTGAAAAAAAAAATAATCCCGCGATAAATCATTCTAGCTTCGCACGGCTAAAACTTTAAAGCAGAGCGACAATTCACCTGTGCAAGTACGATTCCAAGGACGCTTCTGACGTAACTTATGGAGGCCCCCTCTCAAAACAGAAAGTAAAACTCAAAGTTGCGCACTGCGTTTTCACTGGGCCGTTTCACACAGCCTGAAAAGCGCGAATCATAATGACAAATTTAGTGTTCGGGACAGCGAAGAGGGTATTTCACGTTCCACCCAGTGCCAAATTTATACCTACTAGAATAAAATGTTTCTGAGTGACCCCGGAAGTGTAATTTACGTGGCGGGGACTCGCGGTCGAAATAAAGAGGGGAGGGAGGGAAAATGAAAAAGTTAAAATTGAAAAAAAAAAAAAATCCCGCGATAAATCATTCTAGCTTCGCACGGCTAAAACTTTAAAGCAGAGCGACAATTCACCTGTGCAAGTACGATTCCAAGGACGCTTCTGACGTAACTTATGGAGGCCCCCTCTCAGAACAGAAAGTAAAACTCAAAGTTGCGCACTGCGTTTTCACTGGGCCGTTTCACACAGCCTGAAAAGCGCGAATCATAATGACAAATTTAGTGTTCGGGACAGCGAAGAGGGTATTTCACGTTCCACCCAGTGCCAAATTTATACCTACTAGAATAAAATGTTTCTGAGTGACCCCGGAAGTGTAATTTACGTGGCGGGGACTCGCGGTCGAAATAAAGAGGGGAGGGAGGGAAAATGAAAAAGTTAAAATTGAAAAAAAAAAAAAAAAAAATCCCGCGATAAATCATTCTAGCTTCGCACGGCTAAAACTTTAAAGCAGAGCGACAATTCACCTGTGCAAGTACGATTCCAAGGACGCTTCTGACGTAACTTATGGAGGCCCCCTCTCAAAACAGAAAGTAAAACTCAAAGTTGCGCACTGCGTTTTCACTGGGCCGTTTCACACAGCCTGAAAAGCGCGAATCATAATGACAAATTTAGTGTTCGGGACAGCGAAGAGGGTATTTCACGTTCCACCCAGTGCCAAATTTATACCTACTAGAATAAAATGTTTCTGAGCGACCCCGGAAGTGTAATTTACGTGGCGGGGACTCGCGGTCGAAATATAGAGGGGAGGGAGGGAAAATGAAAAAGTAAAAATTGAAAAAAAAAAAAATAATCCCGCGATAAATCATTCTAGCTTCGCACGGCTAAAACTTTAAAGCAGAGCGACAATTCACCTGTGCAAGTACGATTCCAAGGACGCTTCTGACGTAACTTATGGAGGCCCCCTCTCAAAACAGAAAGTAAAACTCAAAGTTGCGCACTGCGTTTTCACTGGGCCGTTTCACACAGCCTGAAAAGCGCGAATCATAATGACAAATTTAGTGTTCGGGACAGCGAAGAGGGTATTTCACGTTCCACCCAGTGCCAAATTTATACCTACTAGAATAAAATGTTTCTGAGTGACCCCGGAAGTGTAATTTACGTGGCGGGGACTCGCGGTCGAAATAAAGAGGGGAGGGAGGGAAAATGAAAAAGTAAAAATTGAAAAAAAAAAATAATCCCGCGATAAATCATTCTAGCTTCGCACGGCTAAAACTTTAAAGCAGAGCGACAATTCACCTGTGCAAGTACGATTCCAAGGACGCTTCTGACGTAACTTATGGAGGCCCCCTCTCAAAACAGAAAGTAAAACTCAAAGTTGCGCACTGCGTTTTCACTGGGCCGTTTCACACAGCCTGAAAAGCGCGAATCATAATGACAAATTTAGTGTTCGGGACAGCGAAGAGGGTATTTCACGTTCCACCCAGTGCCAAATTTATACCTACTAGAATAAAATGTTTCTGAGTGACCCCGGAAGTGTAATTTACGTGGCGGGGACTCGCGGTCGAAATAAAGAGGGGAGGGAGGGAAAATGAAAAAGTAAAAATTGAAAAAAAAAAATAATCCCGCGATAAATCATTCTAGCTTCGCACGGCTAAAACTTTAAAGCAGAGCGACAATTCACCTGTGCAAGTACGATTCCAAGGACGCTTCTGACGTAACTTATGGAGGCCCCCTCTCAAAACAGAAAGTAAAACTCAAAGTTGCGCACTGCGTTTTCACTGGGCCGTTTCACACAGCCTGAAAAGCGCGAATCATAATGACAAATTTAGTGTTCGGGACAGCGAAGAGGGTATTTCACGTTCCACCCAGTGCCAAATTTATACCTACTAGAATAAAATGTTTCTGAGCGACCCCGGAAGTGTAATTTACGTGGCGGGGACTCGCGGTCGAAATAAAGAGGGGAGGGAGGGAAAATGAAAAAGTAAAAATTGAAAAAAAAAATAATCCCGCGATAAATCATTCTAGCTTCGCACGGCTAAAACTTTAAAGCAGAGCGACAATTCACCTGTGCAAGTACGATTCCAAGGACGCTTCTGACGTAACTTATGGAGGCCCCCTCTCAAAACAGAAAGGAAAACTCAAAGTTGCGCACTGCGTTTTCACTGGGCCGTTTCACACAGCCTGAAAAGCGCGAATCATAATGACAAATTTAGTGTTCGGGACAGCGAAGAGGGTATTTCACGTTCCACCCAGTGCCAAATTTATACCTACTAGAATAAAATGTTTCTGAGCGACCCCGGAAGTGTAATTCACGTGGCGGGGACTCGCGCTCGAAATAAACGAGGGGAGGGAGGGAAAATGAAAAAGTTAAAATTGAAAAAAAAAATATTCCCGCGATAAATCATTCTAGCTTCGCACGGCTAAAACTTTAAAGCAGCGCGACAATTCACCTGTGCAAGTACGACTCCAAGGACGCTTCTGACGTAACTTATGGAGGCCCCCTCTCAAAACAGAAAGGAAAAACTCAAAGTTGCACACTGCGTTTTCACTGGGCCGTTTCACACAGCCTGAAAAGCGCGAATCATAATGACAAATTTAGTGTTCGGGACAGCGAAGAGGGTATTTCACGTTCCACCCAGTGCCAAATTTATACCTACTAGAATAAAATGTTTCTGAGCGACCCCGGAAGTGTAATTCACGTGGCGGGGACTCGCGCTCGAAATAAACGAGGGGAGGGAGGGAAAATGAAAAAGTTAAAATTGAAAAAAAAAATATTCCCGCGATAAATCATTCTAGCTTCGCACGGCTAAAACTTTAAAGCAGAGCGACAATTCACCTGTGCAAGTACGATTCCAAGGACGCTTCTGACGTAACTTATGGAGGCCCCCTCTCAAAACAGAAAGGAAAAACTCAAAGTTGCACACTGCGTTTTCACTGGGCCGTTTCACACAGCCTGAAAAGCGCGAATCATAATGACAAATTTAGTGTTCGGGACAGCGAAGAGGGTATTTCACGTTCCACCCAGTGCCAAATTTATACCTACTAGAATAAAATGTTTCTGAGCGACCCCGGAAGTGTAATTCACGTGGCGGGGACTCGCGCTCGAAATAAACGAGGGGAGGGAGGGAAAATGAAAAAGTTAAAATTGAAAAAAAAAATATTCCCGCGATAAATCATTCTAGCTTCGCACGGCTAAAACTTTAAAGCAGAGCGACAATTCACCTGTGCAAGTACGACTCCAAGGACGCTTCTGACGTAACTTATGGAGGCCCCCTCTCAAAACAGAAAGGAAAAACTCAAAGTTGCACACTGCGTTTTCACTGGGCCGTTTCACTCAGCCTGAAAAGCGCGAATCATAATAACAAATTTAGTGTTCGGGACAGCGAAGAGGGTATTTCACGTTCCACCCAGTGCCAAATTTATACCTACTAGAATAAAATGTTTCTGAGCGACCCCGGAAGTGTAATTTACGTGGCGGGGACTCGCGGTCGAAATAAAGAGGGGAGGGAGGGAAAATGAAAAAGTAAAAATTGAAAAAAAAAATAATCCCGCGATAAATCATTCTAGCTTCGCACGGCTAAAACTTTAAAGCAGAGCGACAATTCACCTGTGCAAGTACGACTCCAAGGACGCTTCTGACGTAACTTATGGAGGCCCCCTCTCAAAACAGAAAGGAAAAACTCAAAGTTGCACACTGCGTTTTCACTGGGCCGTTTCACTCAGCCTGAAAAGCGCGAATCATAATAACAAATTTAGTGTTCGGGACAGCGAAGAGGGTATTTCACGTTCCACCCAGTGCCAAATTTATACCTACTAGAATAAAATGTTTCTGAGCGACCCCGGAAGTGTAATTTACGTGGCGGGGACTCGCGGTCGAAATAAAGAGGGGAGGGAGGGAAAATGAAAAAGTTAAAATTGAAAAAAAAAATATTCCCGCGATAAATCATTCTAGCTTCGCACGGCTAAAACTTTAAAGCAGAGCGACAATTCACCTGTGCAAGTACGACTCCAAGGACGCTTCTGACGTAACTTATGGAGGCCCCCTCTCAAAACAGAAAGGAAAAACTCAAAGTTGCACACTGCGTTTTCACTGGGCCGTTTCACTCAGCCTGAAAAGCGCGAATCATAATAACAAATTTAGTGTTCGGGACAGCGAAGAGGGTATTTCACGTTCCACCCAGTGCCAAATTTATACCTACTAGAATAAAATGTTTCTGAGCGACCCCGGAAGTGTAATTCACGTTGCGGGGACTCGCGGTCGAAATAAAGAGGGGAGGGAGGGAAAATGAAAAAGTTGAAATTGAAAAAAAAAATAATCCCGCGATAAATCATTCTAGCTTCGCACGGCTAAAACTTTAAAGCAGCGCGACAATTCACCTGTGCAAGTACGACTCCAAGGACGCTTCTGACGTAACTTATGGAGGCCCCCTCTCAAAACAGAAAGGAAAAACTCAAAGTTGCACACTGCGTTTTCACTGGGCCGTTTCACTCAGCCTGAAAAGCGCGAATCATAATAACAAATTTAGTGTTCGGGACAGCGAAGAGGGTATTTCACGTTCCACCCACTGCCAAATTTATACCTACTAGAATAAAATGTTTCTGAGCGACCCCGGAAGTGTAATTTACGTGGCGGGGACTCGCGGTCGAAATAAAGAGGGGAGGGAGGGAAAATGAAAAAGTAAAAATTGAAAAAAAAAATAATCCCGCGATAAATCATTCTAGCTTCGCACGGCTAAAACTTTAAAGCAGAGCGACAATTCACCTGTGCAAGTACGATTCCAAGGACGCTTCTGACGTAACTTATGGAGGCCCCCTCTCAAAACAGAAAGTAAAACTCAAAGTTGCGCACTGCGTTTTCACTGGGCCGTTTCACACAGCCTGAAAAGCGCGAATCATAATGACAAATTTAGTGTTCGGGACAGCGAAGAGGGTATTTCACGTTCCACCCAGTGCCAAATTTATACCTACTAGAATAAAATGTTTCTGAGCGACCCCGGAAGTGTAATTCACGTTGCGGGGACTCGCGGTCGAAATAAAGAGGGGAGGGAGGGAAAATGAAAAAGTAAAAATTGAAAAAAAAAATAATCCCGCGATAAATCATTCTAGCTTCGCACGGCTAAAACTTTAAAGCAGAGCGACAATTCACCTGTGCAAGTACGATTCCAAGGACGCTTCTGACGTAACTTATGGAGGCCCCCTCTCAAAACAGAAAGGAAAAACTCAAAGTTGCACACTGCGTTTTCACTGGGCCGTTTCACACAGCCTGAAAAGCGCGAATCATAATGACAAATTTAGTGTTCGGGACAGCGAAGAGGGTATTTCACGTTCCACCCAGTGCCAAATTTATACCTACTAGAATAAAATGTTTCTGAGCGACCCCGGAAGTGTAATTTACGTGGCGGGGACTCGCGGTCGAAATAAAGAGGGGAGGGAGGGAAAATGAAAAAGTAAAAATTGAAAAAAAAAATAATCCCGCGATAAATCATTCTAGCTTCGCACGGCTAAAACTTTAAAGCAGAGCGACAATTCACCTGTGCAAGTACGATTCCAAGGACGCTTCTGACGTAACTTATGGAGGCCCCCTCTCAAAACAGAAAGTAAAACTCAAAGTTGCGCACTGCGTTTTCACTGGGCCGTTTCACACAGCCTGAAAAGCGCGAATCATAATGACAAATTTAGTGTTCGGGACAGCGAAGAGGGTATTTCACGTTCCACCCAGTGCCAAATTTATACCTACTAGAATAAAATGTTTCTGAGCGACCCCGGAAGTGTAATTTACGTGGCGGGGACTCGCGGTCGAAATAAAGAGGGGAGGGAGGGAAAATGAAAAAGTAAAAATTGAAAAAAAAAATAATCCCGCGATAAATCATTCTAGCTTCGCACGGCTAAAACTTTAAAGCAGAGCGACAATTCACCTGTGCAAGTACGATTCCAAGGACGCTTCTGACGTAACTTATGGAGGCCCCCTCTCAAAACAGAAAGGAAAAACTCAAAGTTGCACACTGCGTTTTCACTGGGCCGTTTCACTCAGCCTGAAAAGCGCGAATCATAATAACAAATTTAGTGTTCGGGACAGCGAAGAGGGTATTTCACGTTCCACCCACTGCCAAATTTATACCTACTAGAATAAAATGTTTCTGAGCGACCCCGGAAGTGTAATTTACGTGGCGGGGACTCGCGCTCGAAATAAACGAGGGGAGGGAGGGAAAATGAAAAAGTTAAAATTGAAAAAAAAAATATTCCCGCGATAAATCATTCTAGCTTCGCACGGCTAAAACTTTAAAGCAGAGCGACAATTCACCTGTGCAAGTACGACTCCAAGGACGCTTCTGACGTAACTTATGGAGGCCCCCTCTCAAAACAGAAAGGAAAAACTCAAAGTTGCACACTGCGTTTTCACTGGGCCGTTTCACTCAGCCTGAAAAGCGCGAATCATAATGACAAATTTAGTGTTCGGGACAGCGAAGAGGGTATTTCACGTTCCACCCAGTGCCAAATTTATACCTACTAGAATAAAATGTTTCTGAGCGACCCCGGAAGTGTAATTCACGTTGCGGGGACTCGCGGTCGAAATAAAGAGGGGAGGGAGGGAAAATGAAAAAGTTGAAATTGAAAAAAAAAATAATCCCGCGATAAATCATTCTAGCTTCGCACGGCTAAAACTTTAAAGCAGCGCGACAATTCACCTGTGCAAGTACGACTCCAAGGACGCTTCTGACGTAACTTATGGAGGCCCCCTCTCAAAACAGAAAGTAAAACTCAAAGTTGCGCACTGCGTTTTCACTGGGCCGTTTCACACAGCCTGAAAAGCGCGAATCATAATGACAAATTTAGTGTTCGGGACAGCGAAGAGGGTATTTCACGTTCCACCCAGTGCCAAATTTATACCTACTAGAATAAAATGTTTCTGAGCGACCCCGGAAGTGTAATTCACGTTGCGGGGACTCGCGGTCGAAATAAAGAGGGGAGGGAGGGAAAATGAAAAAGTTGAAATTGAAAAAAAAAATATTCCCGCGATAAATCATTCTAGCTTCGCACGGCTAAAACTTTAAAGCAGAGCGACAATTCACCTGTGCAAGTACGACTCCAAGGACGCTTCTGACGTAACTTATGGAGGCCCCCTCTCAAAACAGAAAGGAAAAACTCAAAGTTGCACACTGCGTTTTCACTGGGCCGTTTCACTCAGCCTGAAAAGCGCGAATCATAATGACAAATTTAGTGTTCGGGACAGCGAAGAGGGTATTTCACGTTCCACCCAGTGCCAAATTTATACCTACTAGAATAAAATGTTTCTGAGCGACCCCGGAAGTGTAATTCACGTTGCGGGGACTCGCGGTCGAAATAAAGAGGGGAGGGAGGGAAAATGAAAAAGTTAAAATTGAAAAAAAAAATATTCCCGCGATAAATCATTCTAGCTTCGCACGGCTAAAACTTTAAAGCAGAGCGACAATTCACCTGTGCAAGTACGACTCCAAGGACGCTTCTGACGTAACTTATGGAGGCCCCCTCTCAAAACAGAAAGGAAAAACTCAAAGTTGCACACTGCGTTTTCACTGGGCCGTTTCACTCAGCCTGAAAAGCGCGAATCATAATGACAAATTTAGTGTTCGGGACAGCGAAGAGGGTATTTCACGTTCCACCCAGTGCCAAATTTATACCTACTAGAATAAAATGTTTCTGAGCGACCCCGGAAGTGTAATTCACGTTGCGGGGACTCGCGGTCGAAATAAAGAGGGGAGGGAGGGAAAATGAAAAAGTTGAAATTGAAAAAAAAAATAATCCCGCGATAAATCATTCTAGCTTCGCACGGCTAAAACTTTAAAGCAGCGCGACAATTCACCTGTGCAAGTACGACTCCAAGGACGCTTCTGACGTAACTTATGGAGGCCCCCTCTCAAAACAGAAAGTAAAACTCAAAGTTGCGCACTGCGTTTTCACTGGGCCGTTTCACACAGCCTGAAAAGCGCGAATCATAATGACAAATTTAGTGTTCGGGACAGCGAAGAGGGTATTTCACGTTCCACCCAGTGCCAAATTTATACCTACTAGAATAAAATGTTTCTGAGCGACCCCGGAAGTGTAATTCACGTGGCGGGGACTCGCGGTCGAAATAAACGAGGGGAGGGAGGGAAAATGAAAAAGTTAAAATTGAAAAAAAAAATATTCCCGCGATAAATCATTCTAGCTTCGCACGGCTAAAACTTTAAAGCAGCGCGACAATTCACCTGTGCAAGTACGACTCCAAGGACGCTTCTGACGTAACTTATGGAGGCCCCCTCTCAAAACAGAAAGGAAAAACTCAAAGTTGCACACTGCGTTTTCACTGGGCCGTTTCACTCAGCCTGAAAAGCGCGAATCATAATGACAAATTTAGTGTTCGGGACAGCGAAGAGGGTATTTCACGTTCCACCCAGTGCCAAATTTATACCTACTAGAATAAAATGTTTCTGAGCGACCCCGGAAGTGTAATTCACGTGGCGGGGACTCGCGGTCGAAATAAACGAGGGGAGGGAGGGAAAATGAAAAAGTTAAAATTGAAAAAAAAAATAATCCCGCGATAAATCATTCTAGCTTCGCACGGCTAAAACTTTAAAGCAGCGCGACAATTCACCTGTGCAAGTACGACTCCAAGGACGCTTCTGACGTAACTTATGGAGGCCCCCTCTCAAAACAGAAAGTAAAACTCAAAGTTGCGCACTGCGTTTTCACTGGGCCGTTTCACACAGCCTGAAAAGCGCGAATCATAATGACAAATTTAGTGTTCGGGACAGCGAAGAGGGTATTTCACGTTCCACCCAGTGCCAAATTTATACCTACTAGAATAAAATGTTTCTGAGCGACCCCGGAAGTGTAATTTACGTGGCGGGGACTCGCGGTCGAAATAAACGAGGGGAGGGAGGGAAAATGAAAAAGTTAAAATTGAAAAAAAAAATATTCCCGCGATAAATCATTCTAGCTTCGCACGGCTAAAACTTTAAAGCAGCGCGACAATTCACCTGTGCAAGTACGACTCCAAGGACGCTTCTGACGTAACTTATGGAGGCCCCCTCTCAAAACAGAAAGTAAAACTCAAAGTTGCGCACTGCGTTTTCACTGGGCCGTTTCACACAGCCTGAAAAGCGCGAATCATAATAACAAATTTAGTGTTCGGGACAGCGAAGAGGGTATTTCACGTTCCACCCAGTGCCAAATTTATACCTACTAGAATAAAATGTTTCTGAGCGACCCCGGAAGTGTAATTTACGTGGCGGGGACTCGCGGTCGAAATAAAGAGGGGAGGGAGGGAAAATGAAAAAGTAAAAATTGAAAAAAAAAATATTCCCGCGATAAATCATTCTAGCTTCGCACGGCTAAAACTTTAAAGCAGCGCGACAATTCACCTGTGCAAGTACGACTCCAAGGACGCTTCTGACGTAACTTATGGAGGCCCCCTCTCAAAACAGAAAGGAAAAACTCAAAGTTGCACACTGCGTTTTCACTGGGCCGTTTCACTCAGCCAGAAAAGCGCGAATCATAATGACAAATTTAGTGTTCGGGACAGCGAAGAGGGTATTTCACGTTCCACCCAGTGCCAAATTTATACCTACTAGAATAAAATGTTTCTGAGCGACCCCGGAAGTGTAATTTACGTGGCGGGGACTCGCGGTCGAAATAAACGAGGGGAGGGAGGGAAAATGAAAAAGTTAAAATTGAAAAAAAAAATAATCCCGCGATAAATCATTCTAGCTTCGCACGGCTAAAACTTTAAAGCAGAGCGACAATTCACCTGTGCAAGTACGATTCCAAGGACGCTTCTGACGTAACTTATGGAGGCCCCCTCTCAAAACAGAAAGGAAAAACTCAAAGTTGCACACTGCGTTTTCACTGGGCCGTTTCACACAGCCTGAAAAGCGCGAATCATAATAACAAATTTAGTGTTCGGGACAGCGAAGAGGGTATTTCACGTTCCACCCAGTGCCAAATTTATACCTACTAGAATAAAATGTTTCTGAGCGACCCCGGAAGTGTAATTTACGTGGCGGGGACTCGCGGTCGAAATAAAGAGGGGAGGGAGGGAAAATGAAAAAGTAAAAATTGAAAAAAAAAATATTCCCGCGATAAATCATTCTAGCTTCGCACGGCTAAAACTTTAAAGCAGCGCGACAATTCACCTGTGCAAGTACGACTCCAAGGACGCTTCTGACGTAACTTATGGAGGCCCCCTCTCAAAACAGAAAGGAAAAACTCAAAGTTGCACACTGCGTTTTCACTGGGCCGTTTCACACAGCCTGAAAAGCGCGAATCATAATAACAAATTTAGTGTTCGGGACAGCGAAGAGGGTATTTCACGTTCCACCCAGTGCCAAATTTATACCTACTAGAATAAAATGTTTCTGAGCGACCCCGGAAGTGTAATTTACGTGGCGGGGACTCGCGGTCGAAATAAAGAGGGGAGGGAGGGAAAATGAAAAAGTAAAAATTGAAAAAAAAAATAATCCCGCGATAAATCATTCTAGCTTCGCACGGCTAAAACTTTAAAGCAGAGCGACAATTCACCTGTGCAAGTACGATTCCAAGGACGCTTCTGACGTAACTTATGGAGGCCCCCTCTCAAAACAGAAAGTAAAACTCAAAGTTGCACACTGCGTTTTCACTGGGCCGTTTCACTCAGCCAGAAAAGCGCGAATCATAATGACAAATTTAGTGTTCGGGACAGCGAAGAGGGTATTTCACGTTCCACCCACTGCCAAATTTATACCTACTAGAATAAAATGTTTCTGAGCGACCCCGGAAGTGTAATTTACGTGGCGGGGACTCGCGGTCGAAATAAAGAGGGGAGGGAGGGAAAATGAAAAAGTAAAAATTGAAAAAAAAAATAATCCCGCGATAAATCATTCTAGCTTCGCACGGCTAAAACTTTAAAGCAGAGCGACAATTCACCTGTGCAAGTACGATTCCAAGGACGCTTCTGACGTAACTTATGGAGGCCCCCTCTCAAAACAGAAAGTAAAACTCAAAGTTGCACACTGCGTTTTCACTGGGCCGTTTCACTCAGCCTGAAAAGCGCGAATCATAATGACAAATTTAGTGTTCGGGACAGCGAAGAGGGTATTTCACGTTCCACCCACTGCCAAATTTATACCTACTAGAATAAAATGTTTCTGAGCGACCCCGGAAGTGTAATTTACGTGGCGGGGACTCGCGGTCGAAATAAAGAGGGGAGGGAGGGAAAATGAAAAAGTAAAAATTGAAAAAAAAAATAATCCCGCGATAAATCATTCTAGCTTCGCACGGCTAAAACTTTAAAGCAGCGCGACAATTCACCTGTGCAAGTACGACTCCAAGGACGCTTCTGACGTAACTTATGGAGGCCCCCTCTCAAAACAGAAAGGAAAAACTCAAAGTTGCACACTGCGTTTTCACTGGGCCGTTTCACACAGCCTGAAAAGCGCGAATCATAATGACAAATTTAGTGTTCGGGACAGCGAAGAGGGTATTTCACGTTCCACCCACTGCCAAATTTATACCTACTAGAATAAAATGTTTCTGAGCGACCCCGGAAGTGTAATTTACGTGGCGGGGACTCGCGGTCGAAATAAAGAGGGGAGGGAGGGAAAATGAAAAAGTAAAAATTGAAAAAAAAAATAATCCCGCGATAAATCATTCTAGCTTCGCACGGCTAAAACTTTAAAGCAGAGCGACAATTCACCTGTGCAAGTACGACTCCAAGGACGCTTCTGACGTAACTTATGGAGGCCCCCTCTCAAAACAGAAAGTAAAACTCAAAGTTGCGCACTGCGTTTTCACTGGGCCGTTTCACTCAGCCAGAAAAGCGCGAATCATAATGACAAATTTAGTGTTCGGGACAGCGAAGAGGGTATTTCACGTTCCACCCAGTGCCAAATTTATACCTACTAGAATAAAATGTTTCTGAGCGACCCCGGAAGTGTAATTTACGTGGCGGGGACTCGCGCTCGAAATAAACGAGGGGAGGGAGGGAAAATGAAAAAGTTAAAATTGAAAAAAAAAATATTCCCGCGATAAATCATTCTAGCTTCGCACGGCTAAAACTTTAAAGCAGAGCGACAATTCACCTGTGCAAGTACGACTCCAAGGACGCTTCTGACGTAACTTATGGAGGCCCCCTCTCAAAACAGAAAGTAAAACTCAAAGTTGCACACTGCGTTTTCACTGGGCCGTTTCACTCAGCCAGAAAAGCGCGAATCATAATGACAAATTTAGTGTTCGGGACAGCGAAGAGGGTATTTCACGTTCCACCCAGTGCCAAATTTATACCTACTAGAATAAAATGTTTCTGAGCGACCCCGGAAGTGTAATTTACGTGGCGGGGACTCGCGGTCGAAATAAAGAGGGGAGGGAGGGAAAATGAAAAAGTAAAAATTGAAAAAAAAAATATTCCCGCGATAAATCATTCTAGCTTCGCACGGCTAAAACTTTAAAGCAGAGCGACAATTCACCTGTGCAAGTACGACTCCAAGGACGCTTCTGACGTAACTTATGGAGGCCCCCTCTCAAAACAGAAAGTAAAACTCAAAGTTGCGCACTGCGTTTTCACTGGGCCGTTTCACTCAGCCAGAAAAGCGCGAATCATAATGACAAATTTAGTGTTCGGGACAGCGAAGAGGGTATTTCACGTTCCACCCACTGCCAAATTTATACCTACTAGAATAAAATGTTTCTGAGCGACCCCGGAAGTGTAATTTACGTGGCGGGGACTCGCGCTCGAAATAAACGAGGGGAGGGAGGGAAAATGAAAAAGTTAAAATTGAAAAAAAAAATATTCCCGCGATAAATCATTCTAGCTTCGCACGGCTAAAACTTTAAAGCAGAGCGACAATTCACCTGTGCAAGTACGACTCCAAGGACGCTTCTGACGTAACTTATGGAGGCCCCCTCTCAAAACAGAAAGTAAAACTCAAAGTTGCGCACTGCGTTTTCACTGGGCCGTTTCACACAGCCTGAAAAGCGCGAATCATAATGACAAATTTAGTGTTCGGGACAGCGAAGAGGGTATTTCACGTTCCACCCAGTGCCAAATTTATACCTACTAGAATAAAATGTTTCTGAGCGACCCCGGAAGTGTAATTCACGTGGCGGGGACTCGCGCTCGAAATAAACGAGGGGAGGGAGGGAAAATGAAAAAGTTAAAATTGAAAAAAAAAATATTCCCGCGATAAATCATTCTAGCTTCGCACGGCTAAAACTTTAAAGCAGAGCGACAATTCACCTGTGCAAGTACGACTCCAAGGACGCTTCTGACGTAACTTATGGAGGCCCCCTCTCAAAACAGAAAGTAAAACTCAAAGTTGCACACTGCGTTTTCACTGGGCCGTTTCACTCAGCCAGAAAAGCGCGAATCATAATGACAAATTTAGTGTTCGGGACAGCGAAGAGGGTATTTCACGTTCCACCCAGTGCCAAATTTATACCTACTAGAATAAAATGTTTCTGAGCGACCCCGGAAGTGTAATTTACGTGGCGGGGACTCGCGCTCGAAATAAACGAGGGGAGGGAGGGAAAATGAAAAAGTTAAAATTGAAAAAAAAAATATTCCCGCGATAAATCATTCTAGCTTCGCACGGCTAAAACTTTAAAGCAGAGCGACAATTCACCTGTGCAAGTACGACTCCAAGGACGCTTCTGACGTAACTTATGGAGGCCCCCTCTCAAAACAGAAAGTAAAACTCAAAGTTGCGCACTGCGTTTTCACTGGGCCGTTTCACTCAGCCAGAAAAGCGCGAATCATAATGACAAATTTAGTGTTCGGGACAGCGAAGAGGGTATTTCACGTTCCACCCAGTGCCAAATTTATACCTACTAGAATAAAATGTTTCTGAGCGACCCCGGAAGTGTAATTTACGTGGCGGGGACTCGCGGTCGAAATAAAGAGGGGAGGGAGGGAAAATGAAAAAGTAAAAATTGAAAAAAAAAATATTCCCGCGATAAATCATTCTAGCTTCGCACGGCTAAAACTTTAAAGCAGAGCGACAATTCACCTGTGCAAGTACGACTCCAAGGACGCTTCTGACGTAACTTATGGAGGCCCCCTCTCAAAACAGAAAGTAAAACTCAAAGTTGCGCACTGCGTTTTCACTGGGCCGTTTCACACAGCCTGAAAAGCGCGAATCATAATGACAAATTTAGTGTTCGGGACAGCGAAGAGGGTATTTCACGTTCCACCCAGTGCCAAATTTATACCTACTAGAATAAAATGTTTCTGAGCGACCCCGGAAGTGTAATTCACGTGGCGGGGACTCGCGCTCGAAATAAACGAGGGGAGGGAGGGAAAATGAAAAAGTAAAAATTGAAAAAAAAAATAATCCCGCGATAAATCATTCTAGCTTCGCACGGCTAAAACTTTAAAGCAGAGCGACAATTCACCTGTGCAAGTACGACTCCAAGGACGCTTCTGACGTAACTTATGGAGGCCCCCTCTCAAAACAGAAAGTAAAACTCAAAGTTGCACACTGCGTTTTCACTGGGCCGTTTCACTCAGCCAGAAAAGCGCGAATCATAATGACAAATTTAGTGTTCGGGACAGCGAAGAGGGTATTTCACGTTCCACCCAGTGCCAAATTTATACCTACTAGAATAAAATGTTTCTGAGCGACCCCGGAAGTGTAATTTACGTGGCGGGGACTCGCGGTCGAAATAAAGAGGGGAGGGAGGGAAAATGAAAAAGTAAAAATTGAAAAAAAAAATATTCCCGCGATAAATCATTCTAGCTTCGCACGGCTAAAACTTTAAAGCAGAGCGACAATTCACCTGTGCAAGTACGACTCCAAGGACGCTTCTGACGTAACTTATGGAGGCCCCCTCTCAAAACAGAAAGTAAAACTCAAAGTTGCGCACTGCGTTTTCACTGGGCCGTTTCACACAGCCTGAAAAGCGCGAATCATAATGACAAATTTAGTGTTCGGGACAGCGAAGAGGGTATTTCACGTTCCACCCAGTGCCAAATTTATACCTACTAGAATAAAATGTTTCTGAGCGACCCCGGAAGTGTAATTCACGTGGCGGGGACTCGCGCTCGAAATAAACGAGGGGAGGGAGGGAAAATGAAAAAGTAAAAATTGAAAAAAAAAATAATCCCGCGATAAATCATTCTAGCTTCGCACGGCTAAAACTTTAAAGCAGAGCGACAATTCACCTGTGCAAGTACGACTCCAAGGACGCTTCTGACGTAACTTATGGAGGCCCCCTCTCAAAACAGAAAGTAAAACTCAAAGTTGCACACTGCGTTTTCACTGGGCCGTTTCACACAGCCTGAAAAGCGCGAATCATAATGACAAATTTAGTGTTCGGGACAGCGAAGAGGGTATTTCACGTTCCACCCAGTGCCAAATTTATACCTACTAGAATAAAATGTTTCTGAGCGACCCCGGAAGTGTAATTCACGTTGCGGGGACTCGCGCTCGAAATAAACGAGGGGAGGGAGGGAAAATGAAAAAGTAAAAATTGAAAAAAAAAATAATCCCGCGATAAATCATTCTAGCTTCGCACGGCTAAAACTTTAAAGCAGAGCGACAATTCACCTGTGCAAGTACGACTCCAAGGACGCTTCTGACGTAACTTATGGAGGCCCCCTCTCAAAACAGAAAGTAAAACTCAAAGTTGCACACTGCGTTTTCACTGGGCCGTTTCACACAGCCTGAAAAGCGCGAATCATAATGACAAATTTAGTGTTCGGGACAGCGAAGAGGGTATTTCACGTTCCACCCAGTGCCAAATTTATACCTACTAGAATAAAATGTTTCTGAGCGACCCCGGAAGTGTAATTCACGTGGCGGGGACTCGCGCTCGAAATAAACGAGGGGAGGGAGGGAAAATGAAAAAGTAAAAATTGAAAAAAAAAATAATCCCGCGATAAATCATTCTAGCTTCGCACGGCTAAAACTTTAAAGCAGAGCGACAATTCACCTGTGCAAGTACGACTCCAAGGACGCTTCTGACGTAACTTATGGAGGCCCCCTCTCAAAACAGAAAGTAAAACTCAAAGTTGCACACTGCGTTTTCACTGGGCCGTTTCACACAGCCTGAAAAGCGCGAATCATAATGACAAATTTAGTGTTCGGGACAGCGAAGAGGGTATTTCACGTTCCACCCAGTGCCAAATTTATACCTACTAGAATAAAATGTTTCTGAGCGACCCCGGAAGTGTAATTCACGTTGCGGGGACTCGCGCTCGAAATAAACGAGGGGAGGGAGGGAAAATGAAAAAGTAAAAATTGAAAAAAAAAATAATCCCGCGATAAATCATTCTAGCTTCGCACGGCTAAAACTTTAAAGCAGAGCGACAATTCACCTGTGCAAGTACGACTCCAAGGACGCTTCTGACGTAACTTATGGAGGCCCCCTCTCAAAACAGAAAGTAAAACTCAAAGTTGCACACTGCGTTTTCACTGGGCCGTTTCACACAGCCTGAAAAGCGCGAATCCTAATGACAAATTTAGTGTTCGGGACAGCGAAGAGGGTATTTCACGTTCCACCCAGTGCCAAATTTATACCTACTAGAATAAAATGTTTCTGAGCGACCCCGGAAGTGTAATTCACGTGGCGGGGACTCGCGCTCGAAATAAACGAGGGGAGGGAGGGAAAATGAAAAAGTAAAAATTGAAAAAAAAAATAATCCCGCGATAAATCATTCTAGCTTCGCACGGCTAAAACTTTAAAGCAGAGCGACAATTCACCTGTGCAAGTACGACTCCAAGGACGCTTCTGACGTAACTTATGGAGGCCCCCTCTCAAAACAGAAAGTAAAACTCAAAGTTGCACACTGCGTTTTCACTGGGCCGTTTCACTCAGCCAGAAAAGCGCGAATCATAATGACAAATTTAGTGTTCGGGACAGCGAAGAGGGTATTTCACGTTCCACCCAGTGCCAAATTTATACCTACTAGAATAAAATGTTTCTGAGCGACCCCGGAAGTGTAATTTACGTGGCGGGGACTCGCGGTCGAAATAAAGAGGGGAGGGAGGGAAAATGAAAAAGTAAAAATTGAAAAAAAAAATAATCCCGCGATAAATCATTCTAGCTTCGCACGGCTAAAACTTTAAAGCAGAGCGACAATTCACCTGTGCAAGTACGACTCCAAGGACGCTTCTGACGTAACTTATGGAGGCCCCCTCTCAAAACAGAAAGTAAAACTCAAAGTTGCACACTGCGTTTTCACTGGGCCGTTTCACTCAGCCAGAAAAGCGCGAATCATAATGACAAATTTAGTGTTCGGGACAGCGAAGAGGGTATTTCACGTTCCACCCAGTGCCAAATTTATACCTACTAGAATAAAATGTTTCTGAGCGACCCCGGAAGTGTAATTCACGTGGCGGGGACTCGCGCTCGAAATAAACGAGGGGAGGGAGGGAAAATGAAAAAGTAAAAATTGAAAAAAAAAATAATCCCGCGATAAATCATTCTAGCTTCGCACGGCTAAAACTTTAAAGCAGAGCGACAATTCACCTGTGCAAGTACGACTCCAAGGACGCTTCTGACGTAACTTATGGAGGCCCCCTCTCAAAACAGAAAGTAAAACTCAAAGTTGCACACTGCGTTTTCACTGGGCCGTTTCACACAGCCTGAAAAGCGCGAATCATAATGACAAATTTAGTGTTCGGGACAGCGAAGAGGGTATTTCACGTTCCACCCAGTGCCAAATTTATACCTACTAGAATAAAATGTTTCTGAGCGACCCCGGAAGTGTAATTCACGTGGCGGGGACTCGCGCTCGAAATAAACGAGGGGAGGGAGGGAAAATGAAAAAGTAAAAATTGAAAAAAAAAATAATCCCGCGATAAATCATTCTAGCTTCGCACGGCTAAAACTTTAAAGCAGAGCGACAATTCACCTGTGCAAGTACGACTCCAAGGACGCTTCTGACGTAACTTATGGAGGCCCCCTCTCAAAACAGAAAGTAAAACTCAAAGTTGCACACTGCGTTTTCACTGGGCCGTTTCACACAGCCTGAAAAGCGCGAATCATAATGACAAATTTAGTGTTCGGGACAGCGAAGAGGGTATTTCACGTTCCACCCAGTGCCAAATTTATACCTACTAGAATAAAATGTTTCTGAGCGACCCCGGAAGTGTAATTCACGTGGCGGGGACTCGCGCTCGAAATAAACGAGGGGAGGGAGGGAAAATGAAAAAGTAAAAATTGAAAAAAAAAATAATCCCGCGATAAATCATTCTAGCTTCGCACGGCTAAAACTTTAAAGCAGAGCGACAATTCACCTGTGCAAGTACGACTCCAAGGACGCTTCTGACGTAACTTATGGAGGCCCCCTCTCAAAACAGAAAGTAAAACTCAAAGTTGCACACTGCGTTTTCACTGGGCCGTTTCACACAGCCTGAAAAGCGCGAATCATAATGACAAATTTAGTGTTCGGGACAGCGAAGAGGGTATTTCACGTTCCACCCAGTGCCAAATTTATACCTACTAGAATAAAATGTTTCTGAGCGACCCCGGAAGTGTAATTCACGTGGCGGGGACTCGCGCTCGAAATAAACGAGGGGAGGGAGGGAAAATGAAAAAGTAAAAATTGAAAAAAAAAATAATCCCGCGATAAATCATTCTAGCTTCGCACGGCTAAAACTTTAAAGCAGAGCGACAATTCACCTGTGCAAGTACGACTCCAAGGACGCTTCTGACGTAACTTATGGAGGCCCCCTCTCAAAACAGAAAGTAAAACTCAAAGTTGCACACTGCGTTTTCACTGGGCCGTTTCACACAGCCTGAAAAGCGCGAATCATAATGACAAATTTAGTGTTCGGGACAGCGAAGAGGGTATTTCACGTTCCACCCAGTGCCAAATTTATACCTACTAGAATAAAATGTTTCTGAGCGACCCCGGAAGTGTAATTCACGTGGCGGGGACTCGCGCTCGAAATAAACGAGGGGAGGGAGGGAAAATGAAAAAGTAAAAATTGAAAAAAAAAATAATCCCGCGATAAATCATTCTAGCTTCGCACGGCTAAAACTTTAAAGCAGAGCGACAATTCACCTGTGCAAGTACGACTCCAAGGACGCTTCTGACGTAACTTATGGAGGCCCCCTCTCAAAACAGAAAGTAAAACTCAAAGTTGCACACTGCGTTTTCACTGGGCCGTTTCACACAGCCTGAAAAGCGCGAATCATAATGACAAATTTAGTGTTCGGGACAGCGAAGAGGGTATTTCACGTTCCACCCAGTGCCAAATTTATACCTACTAGAATAAAATGTTTCTGAGCGACCCCGGAAGTGTAATTCACGTGGCGGGGACTCGCGCTCGAAATAAACGAGGGGAGGGAGGGAAAATGAAAAAGTAAAAATTGAAAAAAAAAATAATCCCGCGATAAATCATTCTAGCTTCGCACGGCTAAAACTTTAAAGCAGAGCGACAATTCACCTGTGCAAGTACGACTCCAAGGACGCTTCTGACGTAACTTATGGAGGCCCCCTCTCAAAACAGAAAGTAAAACTCAAAGTTGCACACTGCGTTTTCACTGGGCCGTTTCACACAGCCTGAAAAGCGCGAATCATAATGACAAATTTAGTGTTCGGGACAGCGAAGAGGGTATTTCACGTTCCACCCAGTGCCAAATTTATACCTACTAGAATAAAATGTTTCTGAGCGACCCCGGAAGTGTAATTCACGTGGCGGGGACTCGCGCTCGAAATAAACGAGGGGAGGGAGGGAAAATGAAAAAGTAAAAATTGAAAAAAAAAATAATCCCGCGATAAATCATTCTAGCTTCGCACGGCTAAAACTTTAAAGCAGAGCGACAATTCACCTGTGCAAGTACGACTCCAAGGACGCTTCTGACGTAACTTATGGAGGCCCCCTCTCAAAACAGAAAGTAAAACTCAAAGTTGCACACTGCGTTTTCACTGGGCCGTTTCACACAGCCTGAAAAGCGCGAATCATAATGACAAATTTAGTGTTCGGGACAGCGAAGAGGGTATTTCACGTTCCACCCAGTGCCAAATTTATACCTACTAGAATAAAATGTTTCTGAGCGACCCCGGAAGTGTAATTCACGTGGCGGGGACTCGCGCTCGAAATAAACGAGGGGAGGGAGGGAAAATGAAAAAGTAAAAATTGAAAAAAAAAATAATCCCGCGATAAATCATTCTAGCTTCGCACGGCTAAAACTTTAAAGCAGAGCGACAATTCACCTGTGCAAGTACGACTCCAAGGACGCTTCTGACGTAACTTATGGAGGCCCCCTCTCAAAACAGAAAGTAAAACTCAAAGTTGCACACTGCGTTTTCACTGGGCCGTTTCACACAGCCTGAAAAGCGCGAATCATAATGACAAATTTAGTGTTCGGGACAGCGAAGAGGGTATTTCACGTTCCACCCAGTGCCAAATTTATACCTACTAGAATAAAATGTTTCTGAGCGACCCCGGAAGTGTAATTCACGTGGCGGGGACTCGCGCTCGAAATAAACGAGGGGAGGGAGGGAAAATGAAAAAGTAAAAATTGAAAAAAAAAATAATCCCGCGATAAATCATTCTAGCTTCGCACGGCTAAAACTTTAAAGCAGAGCGACAATTCACCTGTGCAAGTACGACTCCAAGGACGCTTCTGACGTAACTTATGGAGGCCCCCTCTCAAAACAGAAAGTAAAACTCAAAGTTGCACACTGCGTTTTCACTGGGCCGTTTCACACAGCCTGAAAAGCGCGAATCATAATGACAAATTTAGTGTTCGGGACAGCGAAGAGGGTATTTCACGTTCCACCCAGTGCCAAATTTATACCTACTAGAATAAAATGTTTCTGAGCGACCCCGGAAGTGTAATTCACGTGGCGGGGACTCGCGCTCGAAATAAACGAGGGGAGGGAGGGAAAATGAAAAAGTAAAAATTGAAAAAAAAAATAATCCCGCGATAAATCATTCTAGCTTCGCACGGCTAAAACTTTAAAGCAGAGCGACAATTCACCTGTGCAAGTACGACTCCAAGGACGCTTCTGACGTAACTTATGGAGGCCCCCTCTCAAAACAGAAAGTAAAACTCAAAGTTGCACACTGCGTTTTCACTGGGCCGTTTCACACAGCCTGAAAAGCGCGAATCATAATGACAAATTTAGTGTTCGGGACAGCGAAGAGGGTATTTCACGTTCCACCCAGTGCCAAATTTATACCTACTAGAATAAAATGTTTCTGAGCGACCCCGGAAGTGTAATTCACGTGGCGGGGACTCGCGCTCGAAATAAACGAGGGGAGGGAGGGAAAATGAAAAAGTAAAAATTGAAAAAAAAAATAATCCCGCGATAAATCATTCTAGCTTCGCACGGCTAAAACTTTAAAGCAGAGCGACAATTCACCTGTGCAAGTACGACTCCAAGGACGCTTCTGACGTAACTTATGGAGGCCCCCTCTCAAAACAGAAAGTAAAACTCAAAGTTGCACACTGCGTTTTCACTGGGCCGTTTCACACAGCCAGAAAAGCGCGAATCATAATGACAAATTTAGTGTTCGGGACAGCGAAGAGGGTATTTCACGTTCCACCCAGTGCCAAATTTATACCTACTAGAATAAAATGTTTCTGAGCGACCCCGGAAGTGTAATTCACGTGGCGGGGACTCGCGCTCGAAATAAACGAGGGGAGGGAGGGAAAATGAAAAAGTAAAAATTGAAAAAAAAAATAATCCCGCGATAAATCATTCTAGCTTCGCACGGCTAAAACTTTAAAGCAGAGCGACAATTCACCTGTGCAAGTACGACTCCAAGGACGCTTCTGACGTAACTTATGGAGGCCCCCTCTCAAAACAGAAAGTAAAACTCAAAGTTGCACACTGCGTTTTCACTGGGCCGTTTCACACAGCCTGAAAAGCGCGAATCATAATGACAAATTTAGTGTTCGGGACAGCGAAGAGGGTATTTCACGTTCCACCCAGTGCCAAATTTATACCTACTAGAATAAAATGTTTCTGAGCGACCCCGGAAGTGTAATTCACGTGGCGGGGACTCGCGCTCGAAATAAACGAGGGGAGGGAGGGAAAATGAAAAAGTAAAAATTGAAAAAAAAAATAATCCCGCGATAAATCATTCTAGCTTCGCACGGCTAAAACTTTAAAGCAGAGCGACAATTCACCTGTGCAAGTACGACTCCAAGGACGCTTCTGACGTAACTTATGGAGGCCCCCTCTCAAAACAGAAAGTAAAACTCAAAGTTGCACACTGCGTTTTCACTGGGCCGTTTCACTCAGCCAGAAAAGCGCGAATCATAATGACAAATTTAGTGTTCGGGACAGCGAAGAGGGTATTTCACGTTCCACCCAGTGCCAAATTTATACCTACTAGAATAAAATGTTTCTGAGCGACCCCGGAAGTGTAATTCACGTGGCGGGGACTCGCGCTCGAAATAAACGAGGGGAGGGAGGGAAAATGAAAAAGTAAAAATTGAAAAAAAAAATAATCCCGCGATAAATCATTCTAGCTTCGCACGGCTAAAACTTTAAAGCAGAGCGACAATTCACCTGTGCAAGTACGACTCCAAGGACGCTTCTGACGTAACTTATGGAGGCCCCCTCTCAAAACAGAAAGTAAAACTCAAAGTTGCACACTGCGTTTTCACTGGGCCGTTTCACACAGCCTGAAAAGCGCGAATCATAATGACAAATTTAGTGTTCGGGACAGCGAAGAGGGTATTTCACGTTCCACCCAGTGCCAAATTTATACCTACTAGAATAAAATGTTTCTGAGCGACCCCGGAAGTGTAATTCACGTGGCGGGGACTCGCGCTCGAAATAAACGAGGGGAGGGAGGGAAAATGAAAAAGTAAAAATTGAAAAAAAAAATAATCCCGCGATAAATCATTCTAGCTTCGCACGGCTAAAACTTTAAAGCAGAGCGACAATTCACCTGTGCAAGTACGACTCCAAGGACGCTTCTGACGTAACTTATGGAGGCCCCCTCTCAAAACAGAAAGTAAAACTCAAAGTTGCACACTGCGTTTTCACTGGGCCGTTTCACTCAGCCAGAAAAGCGCGAATCATAATGACAAATTTAGTGTTCGGGACAGCGAAGAGGGTATTTCACGTTCCACCCAGTGCCAAATTTATACCTACTAGAATAAAATGTTTCTGAGCGACCCCGGAAGTGTAATTTACGTGGCGGGGACTCGCGGTCGAAATAAAGAGGGGAGGGAGGGAAAATGAAAAAGTAAAAATTGAAAAAAAAAATAATCCCGCGATAAATCATTCTAGCTTCGCACGGCTAAAACTTTAAAGCAGAGCGACAATTCACCTGTGCAAGTACGACTCCAAGGACGCTTCTGACGTAACTTATGGAGGCCCCCTCTCAAAACAGAAAGTAAAACTCAAAGTTGCACACTGCGTTTTCACTGGGCCGTTTCACTCAGCCAGAAAAGCGCGAATCATAATAACAAATTTAGTGTTCGGGACAGCGAAGAGGGTATTTCACGTTCCACCCAGTGCCAAATTTATACCTACTAGAATAAAATGTTTCTGAGCGACCCCGGAAGTGTAATTTACGTGGCGGGGACTCGCGGTCGAAATAAAGAGGGGAGGGAGGGAAAATGAAAAAGTTAAAATTGAAAAAAAAAATATTCCCGCGATAAATCATTCTAGCTTCGCACGGCTAAAACTTTAAAGCAGAGCGACAATTCACCTGTGCAAGTACGACTCCAAGGACGCTTCTGACGTAACTTATGGAGGCCCCCTCTCAAAACAGAAAGTAAAACTCAAAGTTGCACACTGCGTTTTCACTGGGCCGTTTCACACAGCCTGAAAAGCGCGAATCATAATGACAAATTTAGTGTTCGGGACAGCGAAGAGGGTATTTCACGTTCCACCCAGTGCCAAATTTATACCTACTAGAATAAAATGTTTCTGAGCGACCCCGGAAGTGTAATTTACGTGGCGGGGACTCGCGGTCGAAATAAAGAGGGGAGGGAGGGAAAATGAAAAAGTTAAAATTGAAAAAAAAAATATTCCCGCGATAAATCATTCTAGCTTCGCACGGCTAAAACTTTAAAGCAGAGCGACAATTCACCTGTGCAAGTACGATTCCAAGGACGCTTCTGACGTAACTTATGGAGGCCCCCTCTCAAAACAGAAAGTAAAACTCAAAGTTGCACACTGCGTTTTCACTGGGCCGTTTCACTCAGCCAGAAAAGCGCGAATCATAATAACAAATTTAGTGTTCGGGACAGCGAAGAGGGTATTTCACGTTCCACCCAGTGCCAAATTTATACCTACTAGAATAAAATGTTTCTGAGCGACCCCGGAAGTGTAATTTACGTGGCGGGGACTCGCGGTCGAAATAAAGAGGGGAGGGAGGGAAAATGAAAAAGTAAAAATTGAAAAAAAAAATAATCCCGCGATAAATCATTCTAGCTTCGCACGGCTAAAACTTTAAAGCAGAGCGACAATTCACCTGTGCAAGTACGATTCCAAGGACGCTTCTGACGTAACTTATGGAGGCCCCCTCTCAAAACAGAAAGTAAAACTCAAAGTTGCGCACTGCGTTTTCACTGGGCCGTTTCACACAGCCTGAAAAGCGCGAATCATAATGACAAATTTAGTGTTCGGGACAGCGAAGAGGGTATTTCACGTTCCACCCAGTGCCAAATTTATACCTACTAGAATAAAATGTTTCTGAGCGACCCCGGAAGTGTAATTTACGTGGCGGGGACTCGCGGTCGAAATAAAGAGGGGAGGGAGGGAAAATGAAAAAGTTAAAATTGAAAAAAAAAATATTCCCGCGATAAATCATTCTAGCTTCGCACGGCTAAAACTTTAAAGCAGAGCGACAATTCACCTGTGCAAGTACGATTCCAAGGACGCTTCTGACGTAACTTATGGAGGCCCCCTCTCAAAACAGAAAGTAAAACTCAAAGTTGCGCACTGCGTTTTCACTGGGCCGTTTCACACAGCCTGAAAAGCGCGAATCATAATAACAAATTTAGTGTTCGGGACAGCGAAGAGGGTATTTCACGTTCCACCCAGTGCCAAATTTATACCTACTAGAATAAAATGTTTCTGAGCGACCCCGGAAGTGTAATTTACGTGGCGGGGACTCGCGGTCGAAATAAAGAGGGGAGGGAGGGAAAATGAAAAAGTTAAAATTGAAAAAAAAAATATTCCCGCGATAAATCATTCTAGCTTCGCACGGCTAAAACTTTAAAGCAGAGCGACAATTCACCTGTGCAAGTACGATTCCAAGGACGCTTCTGACGTAACTTATGGAGGCCCCCTCTCAAAACAGAAAGTAAAACTCAAAGTTGCGCACTGCGTTTTCACTGGGCCGTTTCACACAGCCTGAAAAGCGCGAATCATAATGACAAATTTAGTGTTCGGGACAGCGAAGAGGGTATTTCACGTTCCACCCAGTGCCAAATTTCTACCTACTAGAATAAAATGTTTCTGAGCGACCCCGGAAGTGTAATTCACGTGGCGGGGACTCGCGCTCGAAATAAACGAGGGGAGGGAGGGAAAATGAAAAAGTTAAAATTGAAAAAAAAAATATTCCCGCGATAAATCATTCTAGCTTCGCACGGCTAAAACTTTAAAGCAGCGCGACAATTCACCTGTGCAAGTACGACTCCAAGGACGCTTCTGACGTAACTTATGGAGGCCCCCTCTCAAAACAGAAAGGAAAAACTCAAAGTTGCACACTGCGTTTTCACTGGGCCGTTTCACTCAGCCTGAAAAGCGCGAATCATAATAACAAATTTAGTGTTCGGGACAGCGAAGAGGGTATTTCACGTTCCACCCACTGCCAAATTTATACCTACTAGAATAAAATGTTTCTGAGCGACCCCGGAAGTGTAATTTACGTGGCGGGGACTCGCGGTCGAAATAAAGAGGGGAGGGAGGGAAAATGAAAAAGTAAAAATTGAAAAAAAAAATAATCCCGCGATAAATCATTCTAGCTTCGCACGGCTAAAACTTTAAAGCAGAGCGACAATTCACCTGTGCAAGTACGATTCCAAGGACGCTTCTGACGTAACTTATGGAGGCCCCCTCTCAAAACAGAAAGTAAAACTCAAAGTTGCACACTGCGTTTTCACTGGGCCGTTTCACTCAGCCAGAAAAGCGCGAATCATAATGACAAATTTAGTGTTCGGGACAGCGAAGAGGGTATTTCACGTTCCACCCAGTGCCAAATTTATACCTACTAGAATAAAATGTTTCTGAGCGACCCCGGAAGTGTAATTTACGTGGCGGGGACTCGCGGTCGAAATAAAGAGGGGAGGGAGGGAAAATGAAAAAGTAAAAATTGAAAAAAAAAATATTCCCGCGATAAATCATTCTAGCTTCGCACGGCTAAAACTTTAAAGCAGAGCGACAATTCACCTGTGCAAGTACGACTCCAAGGACGCTTCTGACGTAACTTATGGAGGCCCCCTCTCAAAACAGAAAGTAAAACTCAAAGTTGCACACTGCGTTTTCACTGGGCCGTTTCACTCAGCCAGAAAAGCGCGAATCATAATAACAAATTTAGTGTTCGGGACAGCGAAGAGGGTATTTCACGTTCCACCCAGTGCCAAATTTATACCTACTAGAATAAAATGTTTCTGAGCGACCCCGGAAGTGTAATTTACGTTTCGGGGACTCGCGGTCGAAATAAAGAGGGGAGGGAGGGAAAATGAAAAAGTTAAAATTGAAAAAAAAAATATTCCCGCGATAAATCATTCTAGCTTCGCACGGCTAAAACTTTAAAGCAGAGCGACAATTCACCTGTGCAAGTACGATTCCAAGGACGCTTCTGACGTAACTTATGGAGGCCCCCTCTCAAAACAGAAAGTAAAACTCAAAGTTGCACACTGCGTTTTCACTGGGCCGTTTCACTCAGCCAGAAAAGCGCGAATCATAATAACAAATTTAGTGTTCGGGACAGCGAAGAGGGTATTTCACGTTCCACCCAGTGCCAAATTTATACCTACTAGAATAAAATGTTTCTGAGCGACCCCGGAAGTGTAATTTACGTGGCGGGGACTCGCGGTCGAAATAAAGAGGGGAGGGAGGGAAAATGAAAAAGTAAAAATTGAAAAAAAAAATAATCCCGCGATAAATCATTCTAGCTTCGCACGGCTAAAACTTTAAAGCAGAGCGACAATTCACCTGTGCAAGTACGATTCCAAGGACGCTTCTGACGTAACTTATGGAGGCCCCCTCTCAAAACAGAAAGTAAAACTCAAAGTTGCGCACTGCGTTTTCACTGGGCCGTTTCACACAGCCTGAAAAGCGCGAATCATAATAACAAATTTAGTGTTCGGGACAGCGAAGAGGGTATTTCACGTTCCACCCAGTGCCAAATTTATACCTACTAGAATAAAATGTTTCTGAGCGACCCCGGAAGTGTAATTTACGTGGCGGGGACTCGCGGTCGAAATAAAGAGGGGAGGGAGGGAAAATGAAAAAGTAAAAATTGAAAAAAAAAATATTCCCGCGATAAATCATTCTAGCTTCGCACGGCTAAAACTTTAAAGCAGCGCGACCATTCACCTGTGCAAGTACGACTCCAAGGACGCTTCTGACGTAACTTATGGAGGCCCCCTCTCAAAACAGAAAGTAAAACTCAAAGTTGCACACTGCGTTTTCACTGGGCCGTTTCACTCAGCCAGAAAAGCGCGAATCATAATAACAAATTTAGTGTTCGGGACAGCGAAGAGGGTATTTCACGTTCCACCCAGTGCCAAATTTATACCTACTAGAATAAAATGTTTCTGAGCGACCCCGGAAGTGTAATTTACGTGGCGGGGACTCGCGGTCGAAATAAAGAGGGGAGGGAGGGAAAATGAAAAAGTAAAAATTGAAAAAAAAAATATTCCCGCGATAAATCATTCTAGCTTCGCACGGCTAAAACTTTAAAGCAGAGCGACAATTCACCTGTGCAAGTACGACTCCAAGGACGCTTCTGACGTAACTTATGGAGGCCCCCTCTCAAAACAGAAAGTAAAACTCAAAGTTGCACACTGCGTTTTCACTGGGCCGTTTCACTCAGCCAGAAAAGCGCGAATCATAATAACAAATTTAGTGTTCGGGACAGCGAAGAGGGTATTTCACGTTCCACCCAGTGCCAAATTTATACCTACTAGAATAAAATGTTTCTGAGCGACCCCGGAAGTGTAATTTACGTGGCGGGGACTCGCGGTCGAAATAAAGAGGGGAGGGAGGGAAAATGAAAAAGTAAAAATTGAAAAAAAAAATAATCCCGCGATAAATCATTCTAGCTTCGCACGGCTAAAACTTTAAAGCAGAGCGACAATTCACCTGTGCAAGTACGATTCCAAGGACGCTTCTGACGTAACTTATGGAGGCCCCCTCTCAAAACAGAAAGTAAAACTCAAAGTTGCGCACTGCGTTTTCACTGGGCCGTTTCACACAGCCTGAAAAGCGCGAATCATAATAACAAATTTAGTGTTCGGGACAGCGAAGAGGGTATTTCACGTTCCACCCAGTGCCAAATTTATACCTACTAGAATAAAATGTTTCTGAGCGACCCCGGAAGTGTAATTTACTTTTCGGGGACTCGCGGTCGAAATAAAGAGGGGAGGGAGGGAAAATGAAAAAGTTAAAATTGAAAAAAAAAATATTCCCGCGATAAATCATTCTAGCTTCGCACGGCTAAAACTTTAAAGCAGCGCGACCATTCACCTGTGCAAGTACGACTCCAAGGACGCTTCTGACGTAACTTATGGAGGCCCCCTCTCAAAACAGAAAGTAAAACTCAAAGTTGCGCACTGCGTTTTCACTGGGCCGTTTCACACAGCCTGAAAAGCGCGAATCATAATGACAAATTTAGTGTTCGGGACAGCGAAGAGGGTATTTCACGTTCCACCCAGTGCCAAATTTATACCTTCTAGAATAAAATGTTTCTGAGCGACCCCGGAAGTGTAATTCACGTGGCGGGGACTCGCGCTCGAAATAAACGAGGGGAGGGAGGGAAAATGAAAAAGTTAAAATTGAAAAAAAAAATATTCCCGCGATAAATCATTCTAGCTTCGCACGGCTAAAACTTTAAAGCAGCGCGACAATTCACCTGTGCAAGTACGATTCCAAGGACGCTTCTGACGTAACTTATGGAGGCCCCCTCTCAAAACAGAAAGTAAAAACTCAAAGTTGCACACTGCGTTTTCACTGGGCCGTTTCACACAGCCTGAAAAGCGCGAATCATAATGACAAATTTAGTGTTCGGGACAGCGAAGAGGGTATTTCACGTTCCACCCACTGCCAAATTTATACCTACTAGAATAAAATGTTTCTGAGTGACCCCGGAAGTGTAATTTACGTGGCGGGGACTCGCGCTCGAAATAAACGAGGGGAGGGAGGGAAAATGAAAAAGTTAAAATTGAAAAAAAAAATAATCCCGCGATAAATCATTCTAGCTTCGCACGGCTAAAACTTTAAAAGCAGTGCGACAATTCACCTGTGCAAGTACGATTCCAAGGACGCTTCTGACGTAACTTATGGAGGCCCCCTCTCAAAACAGAAAGGAAAAACTCAAAGTTGCGCACTGCGTTTTCACTGGGCCGTTTCACACAGCCTGAAAAGCGCGAATCATAATGACAAATTTAGTGTTCGGGACAGCGAAGAGGGTATTTCACGTTCCACCCACTGCCAATTTTCTACCTACTAGAATAAAATGTTTCTGAGCGACCCCGGAAGTGTAATTCACGTGGCGGGGACTCGCGCTCGAAATAAACGAGGGGAGGGAGGGAAAATGAAAAAGTTGAAATTGAAAAAAAAAAATATTCCCGCGATAAATCATTCTAGCTTCGCACGGCTAAAACTTTAAAGCAGCGCGACAATTCACCTGTGCAAGTACGACTCCAAGGACGCTTCTGACGTAACTTATGGAGGCCCCCTCTGAAAACAGAAAGTAAAAACTCAAAGTTGCACACTGCGTTTTCACTGGGCCGTTTCACACAGCCCGAAAAGCGCGAATCATAATAACAAATTTAGTGTTCGGGACAGCGAAGAGGGTATTTCACGTTCCACCCAGTGCCAAATTTATACCTACTAGAATAAAATGTTTCTGAGCGACCCCGGAAGTGTAATTCACGTGGCGGGGACTCGCGCTCGAAATAAAGAGGGGAGGGAGGGAAAATGAAAAAGTTGAAATTGAAAAAAAAAAATAATCCCGCGATAAATCATTCTAGCTTCGCACGACTAAAACTTTAAAGCAGCGCGACAATTCACCTGTGCAAGTACGACTCCAAGGACGCTTCTGACGTAACTTATGGAGGCCCCCTCTCAAAACAGAAAGGAAAAACTCAAAGTTGCACACTGCGTTTTCACTGGGCCGTTTCACACAGCCTGAAAAGCGCGAATCCTAATGACAAATTTAGTGTTCGGGACAGCGAAGAGGGTATTTCACGTTCCACCCACTGCCAAATTTATACCTACTAGAATAAAATGTTTCTGAGCGACCCCGGAAGTGTAATTCACGTGGCGGGGACTCGCGCTCGAAATAAAGAGGGGAGGGAGGGAAAATGAAAAAGTTGAAATTGAAAAAAAAAAATAATCCCGCGATAAATCATTCTAGCTTCGCACGACTAAAACTTTAAAGCAGCGCGACAATTCACCTGTGCAAGTACGACTCCAAGGACGCTTCTGACGTAACTTATGGAGGCCCCCTCTCAAAACAGAAAGGAAAAACTCAAAGTTGCACACTGCGTTTTCACTGGGCCGTTTCACACAGCCTGAAAAGCGCGAATCCTAATGACAAATTTAGTGTTCGGGACAGCGAAGAGGGTATTTCACGTTCCACCCACTGCCAAATTTATATCTACTAGAATAAAATGTTTCTGAGCGACCCCGGAAGTGTAATTCACGTTGCGGGGACTCGCGCTCGAAATAAAGAGGGGAGGGAGGGAAAATGAAAAAGTTGAAATTGAAAAAAAAAAATAATCCCGCGATAAATCATTCTAGCTTCGCACGACTAAAACTTTAAAGCAGCGCGACAATTCACCTCTGCAAGTACGACTCCAAGGACGCTTCTGACGTAACTTATGGAGGCCCCCTCTCAAAACAGAAAGGAAAAACTCAAAGTTGCACACTGCGTTTTCACTGGGCCGTTTCACACAGCCTGAAAAGCGCGAATCCTAATGACAAATTTAGTGTTCGGGACAGCGAAGAGGGTATTTCACGTTCCACCCACTGCCAAATTTATATCTACTAGAATAAAATGTTTCTGAGCGACCCCGGAAGTGTAATTCACGTTGCGGGGACTCGCGCTCGAAATAAAGAGGGGAGGGAGGGAAAATGAAAAAGTTGAAATTGAAAAAAAAAAATAATCCCGCGATAAATCATTCTAGCTTCGCACGACTAAAACTTTAAAGCAGCGCGACAATTCACCTGTGCAAGTACGACTCCAAGGACGCTTCTGACGTAACTTATGGAGGCCCCCTCTCAAAACAGAAAGTAAAAACTCAAAGTTGCACACTGCGTTTTCACTGGGCCGTTTCACACAGCCTGAAAAGCGCGAATCATAATAACAAATTTAGTGTTCGGGACAGCGAAGAGGGTATTTCACGTTCCACCCACTGCCAAATTTCTACCTACTAGAATAAAATGTTTCTGAGCGACCCCGGAAGTGTAATTCACGTTTCGGGGACTCGCGATCGAAATAAACGAGGGAGGGAGGGAAAATGAAAAAGTTAAAATTAAAAAAAAAAAATAATCCCGCGATAAATCATTCTAGCTTCGCACGGCTAAAACTTTAAAGCAGCGCGACAATTCACCTGTGCAAGTACGACTCCAAGGACGCTTCTGACGTAACTTATGGAGGCCCCTCTCAAAACAGAAAGTAAAAACTCAAAGTTGCACACTGCGTTTTCACTGGGCCGTTTCACACAGCCCGAAAAGCGCGAATCATAATAACAAATTTAGTGTTCGGGACAGCGAAGAGGGTATTTCACGTTCCACCCACTGCCAAATTTCTACCTACTAGAATAAAATGTTTCTGAGCGACCCCGGAAGTGTAATTCACGTTTCGGGGACTCGCGATCGAAATAAACGAGGGAGGGAGGGAAAATGAAAAAGTTAAAATTAAAAAAAAAAAATAATCCCGCGATAAATCATTCTAGCTTCGCACGGCTAAAACTTTAAAGCAGCGCGACAATTCACCTGTGCAAGTACGACTCCAAGGACGCTTCTGACGTAACTTATGGAGGCCCCCCCTCAAAAGAGAAAGTAAAAACTCAAAGTTGCACACTGCGTTTTCACTGGGCCGTTTCACACAGCCTGAAAAGCGCGAATCATAATAACAAATTTAGTGTTCGGGACAGCGAAGAGGGTATTTCACGTTCCACCCACTGCCAAATTTCTACCTACTAGAATAAAATGTTTCTGAGCGACCCCGGAAGTGTAATTCACGTTTCGGGGACTCGCGATCGAAATAAACGAGGGAGGGAGGGAAAATGAAAAAGTTAAAATTAAAAAAAAAAAATAATCCCGCGATAAATCATTCTAGCTTCGCACGGCTAAAACTTTAAAGCAGCGCGACAATTCACCTGTGCAAGTACGACTCCAAGGACGCTTCTGACGTAACTTATGGAGGCCCCTCTCAAAACAGAAAGTAAAAACTCAAAGTTGCACACTGCGTTTTCACTGGGCCGTTTCACACAGCCCGAAAAGCGCGAATCATAATAACAAATTTAGTGTTCGGGACAGCGAAGAGGGTATTTCACGTTCCACCCACTGCCAAATTTCTACCTACTAGAATAAAATGTTTCTGAGCGACCCCGGAAGTGTAATTCACGTTTCGGGGACTCGCGATCGAAATAAACGAGGGAGGGAGGGAAAATGAAAAAGTTAAAATTAAAAAAAAAAAATAATCCCGCGATAAATCATTCTAGCTTCGCACGGCTAAAACTTTAAAGCAGCGCGACAATTCACCTGTGCAAGTACGACTCCAAGGACGCTTCTGACGTAACTTATGGAGGCCCCCCCTCAAAAGAGAAAGTAAAAACTCAAAGTTGCACACTGCGTTTTCACTGGGCCGTTTCACACAGCCTGAAAAGCGCGAATCATAATAACAAATTTAGTGTTCGGGACAGCGAAGAGGGTATTTCACGTTCCACCCACTGCCAAATTTCTACCTACTAGAATAAAATGTTTCTGAGCGACCCCGGAAGTGTAATTCACGTTGCGGGGACTCGCGATCGAAATAAACGAGGGAGGGAGGGAAAATGAAAAAGTTAAAATTAAAAAAAAAAAATAATCCCGCGATAAATCATTCTAGCTTCGCACGGCTAAAACTTTAAAGCAGCGCGACAATTCACCTGTGCAAGTACGACTCCAAGGACGCTTCTGACGTAACTTATGGAGGCCCCCCCTCAAAAGAGAAAGTAAAAACTCAAAGTTGCACACTGCGTTTTCACTGGGCCGTTTCACACAGCCTGAAAAGCGCGAATCCTAATGACAAATTTAGTGTTCGGGACAGCGAAGAGGGTATTTCACGTTCCACCCACTGCCAAATTTCTACCTACTAGAATAAAATGTTTCTGAGCGACCCCGGAAGTGTAATTCACGTTGCGGGGACTCGCGCTCGAAATAAAGAGGGGAGGGAGGGAAAATGAAAAAGTTGAAATTGAAAAAAAAAAATAATCCCGCGATAAATCATTCTAGCTTCGCACGACTAAAACTTTAAAGCAGCGCGACAATTCACCTGTGCAAGTACGACTCCAAGGACGCTTCTGACGTAACTTATGGAGGCCCCCTCTCAAAACAGAAAGGAAAAACTCAAAGTTGCACACTGCGTTTTCACTGGGCCGTTTCACACAGCCTGAAAAGCGCGAATCCTAATGACAAATTTAGTGTTCGGGACAGCGAAGAGGGTATTTCACGTTCCACCCACTGCCAAATTTATACCTACTAGAATAAAATGTTTCTGAGCGACCCCGGAAGTGTAATTCACGTGGCGGGGACTCGCGCTCGAAATAAAGAGGGGAGGGAGGGAAAATGAAAAAGTTGAAATTGAAAAAAAAAAATAATCCCGCGATAAATCATTCTAGCTTCGCACGACTAAAACTTTAAAGCAGCGCGACAATTCACCTGTGCAAGTACGACTCCAAGGACGCTTCTGACGTAACTTATGGAGGCCCCCTCTCAAAACAGAAAGGAAAAACTCAAAGTTGCACACTGCGTTTTCACTGGGCCGTTTCACACAGCCTGAAAAGCGCGAATCCTAATGACAAATTTAGTGTTCGGGACAGCGAAGAGGGTATTTCACGTTCCACCCACTGCCAAATTTATATCTACTAGAATAAAATGTTTCTGAGCGACCCCGGAAGTGTAATTCACGTTGCGGGGACTCGCGCTCGAAATAAAGAGGGGAGGGAGGGAAAATGAAAAAGTTGAAATTGAAAAAAAAAAATAATCCCGCGATAAATCATTCTAGCTTCGCACGACTAAAACTTTAAAGCAGCGCGACAATTCACCTGTGCAAGTACGACTCCAAGGACGCTTCTGACGTAACTTATGGAGGCCCCCTCTCAAAACAGAAAGGAAAAACTCAAAGTTGCACACTGCGTTTTCACTGGGCCGTTTCACACAGCCTGAAAAGCGCGAATCCTAATGACAAATTTAGTGTTCGGGACAGCGAAGAGGGTATTTCACGTTCCACCCACTGCCAAATTTATACCTACTAGAATAAAATGTTTCTGAGCGACCCCGGAAGTGTAATTCACGTGGCGGGGACTCGCGCTCGAAATAAAGAGGGGAGGGAGGGAAAATGAAAAAGTTGAAATTGAAAAAAAAAAATAATCCCGCGATAAATCATTCTAGCTTCGCACGGCTAAAACTTTAAAGCAGCGCGACAATTCACCTGTGCAAGTACGACTCCAAGGACGCTTCTGACGTAACTTATGGAGGCCCCCTCTCAAAACAGAAAGGAAAAACTCAAAGTTGCACACTGCGTTTTCACTGGGCCGTTTCACACAGCCTGAAAAGCGCGAATCATAATGACAAATTTAGTGTTCGGGACAGCGAAGAGGGTATTTCACGTTCCACCCACTGCCAAATTTATACCTACTAGAATAAAATGTTTCTGAGCGACCCCGGAAGTGTAATTCACGTGGCGGGGACTCGCGCTCGAAATAAAGAGGGGAGGGAGGGAAAATGAAAAAGTTGAAATTGAAAAAAAAAAATAATCCCGCGATAAATCATTCTAGCTTCGCACGACTAAAACTTTAAAGCAGCGCGACAATTCACCTGTGCAAGTACGACTCCAAGGACGCTTCTGACGTAACTTATGGAGGCCCCCTCTCAAAACAGAAAGGAAAAACTCAAAGTTGCACACTGCGTTTTCACTGGGCCGTTTCACACAGCCTGAAAAGCGCGAATCCTAATGACAAATTTAGTGTTCGGGACAGCGAAGAGGGTATTTCACGTTCCACCCACTGCCAAATTTATATCTACTAGAATAAAATGTTTCTGAGCGACCCCGGAAGTGTAATTCACGTTGCGGGGACTCGCGGTCGAAATAAAGAGGGGAGGGAGGGAAAATGAAAAAGTTGAAATTGAAAAAAAAAAATAATCCCGCGATAAATCATTCTAGCTTCGCACGACTAAAACTTTAAAGCAGCGCGACAATTCACCTGTGCAAGTACGACTCCAAGGACGCTTCTGACGTAACTTATGGAGGCCCCCTCTCAAAACAGAAAGGAAAAACTCAAAGTTGCACACTGCGTTTTCACTGGGCCGTTTCACACAGCCTGAAAAGCGCGAATCCTAATGACAAATTTAGTGTTCGGGACAGCGAAGAGGGTATTTCACGTTCCACCCACTGCCAAATTTATATCTACTAGAATAAAATGTTTCTGAGCGACCCCGGAAGTGTAATTCACGTTGCGGGGACTCGCGCTCGAAATAAAGAGGGGAGGGAGGGAAAATGAAAAAGTTGAAATTGAAAAAAAAAAATAATCCCGCGATAAATCATTCTAGCTTCGCACGACTAAAACTTTAAAGCAGCGCGACAATTCACCTGTGCAAGTACGACTCCAAGGACGCTTCTGACGTAACTTATGGAGGCCCCCTCTCAAAACAGAAAGGAAAAACTCAAAGTTGCACACTGCGTTTTCACTGGGCCGTTTCACACAGCCTGAAAAGCGCGAATCCTAATGACAAATTTAGTGTTCGGGACAGCGAAGAGGGTATTTCACGTTCCACCCACTGCCAAATTTATACCTACTAGAATAAAATGTTTCTGAGCGACCCCGGAAGTGTAATTCACGTGGCGGGGACTCGCGCTCGAAATAAAGAGGGGAGGGAGGGAAAATGAAAAAGTTGAAATTGAAAAAAAAAAATAATCCCGCGATAAATCATTCTAGCTTCGCACGACTAAAACTTTAAAGCAGCGCGACAATTCACCTGTGCAAGTACGACTCCAAGGACGCTTCTGACGTAACTTATGGAGGCCCCCTCTCAAAACAGAAAGGAAAAACTCAAAGTTGCACACTGCGTTTTCACTGGGCCGTTTCACACAGCCTGAAAAGCGCGAATCCTAATGACAAATTTAGTGTTCGGGACAGCGAAGAGGGTATTTCACGTTCCACCCACTGCCAAATTTATATCTACTAGAATAAAATGTTTCTGAGCGACCCCGGAAGTGTAATTCACGTTGCGGGGACTCGCGCTCGAAATAAAGAGGGGAGGGAGGGAAAATGAAAAAGTTGAAATTGAAAAAAAAAAATAATCCCGCGATAAATCATTCTAGCTTCGCACGACTAAAACTTTAAAGCAGCGCGACAATTCACCTGTGCAAGTACGACTCCAAGGACGCTTCTGACGTAACTTATGGAGGCCCCCTCTCAAAACAGAAAGGAAAAACTCAAAGTTGCACACTGCGTTTTCACTGGGCCGTTTCACACAGCCTGAAAAGCGCGAATCCTAATGACAAATTTAGTGTTCGGGACAGCGAAGAGGGTATTTCACGTTCCACCCACTGCCAAATTTATATCTACTAGAATAAAATGTTTCTGAGCGACCCCGGAAGTGTAATTCACGTTGCGGGGACTCGCGCTCGAAATAAAGAGGGGAGGGAGGGAAAATGAAAAAGTTGAAATTGAAAAAAAAAAATAATCCCGCGATAAATCATTCTAGCTTCGCACGACTAAAACTTTAAAGCAGCGCGACAATTCACCTGTGCAAGTACGACTCCAAGGACGCTTCTGACGTAACTTATGGAGGCCCCCTCTCAAAACAGAAAGGAAAAACTCAAAGTTGCACACTGCGTTTTCACTGGGCCGTTTCACACAGCCTGAAAAGCGCGAATCCTAATGACAAATTTAGTGTTCGGGACAGCGAAGAGGGTATTTCACGTTCCACCCACTGCCAAATTTATATCTACTAGAATAAAATGTTTCTGAGCGACCCCGGAAGTGTAATTCACGTTGCGGGGACTCGCGCTCGAAATAAAGAGGGGAGGGAGGGAAAATGAAAAAGTTGAAATTGAAAAAAAAAAATAATCCCGCGATAAATCATTCTAGCTTCGCACGACTAAAACTTTAAAAGCAGCGCGACAATTCACCTGTGCAAGTACGACTCCAAGGACGCTTCTGACGTAACTTATGGAGGCCCCCTCTCAAAACAGAAAGGAAAAACTCAAAGTTGCACACTGCGTTTTCACTGGGCCGTTTCACACAGCCTGAAAAGCGCGAATCCTAATGACAAATTTAGTGTTCGGGACAGCGAAGAGGGTATTTCACGTTCCACCCACTGCCAAATTTATATCTACTAGAATAAAATGTTTCTGAGCGACCCCGGAAGTGTAATTCACGTTGCGGGGACTCGCGCTCGAAATAAACGAGGGAGGGAGGGAAAATGAAAAAGTTGAAATTGAAAAAAAAAAATAATCCCGCGATAAATCATTCTAGCTTCGCACGACTAAAACTTTAAAGCAGCGCGACAATTCACCTGTGCAAGTACGACTCCAAGGACGCTTCTGACGTAACTTATGGAGGCCCCCTCTCAAAACAGAAAGGAAAAACTCAAAGTTGCACACTGCGTTTTCACTGGGCCGTTTCACACAGCCTGAAAAGCGCGAATCCTAATGACAAATTTAGTGTTCGGGACAGCGAAGAGGGTATTTCACGTTCCACCCACTGCCAAATTTATATCTACTAGAATAAAATGTTTCTGAGCGACCCCGGAAGTGTAATTCACGTTGCGGGGACTCGCGCTCGAAATAAAGAGGGGAGGGAGGGAAAATGAAAAAGTTGAAATTGAAAAAAAAAAATAATCCCGCGATAAATCATTCTAGCTTCGCACGACTAAAACTTTAAAGCAGCGCGACAATTCACCTGTGCAAGTACGACTCCAAGGACGCTTCTGACGTAACTTATGGAGGCCCCCTCTCAAAACAGAAAGGAAAAACTCAAAGTTGCACACTGCGTTTTCACTGGGCCGTTTCACTCAGCCTGAAAAGCGCGAATCCTAATGACAAATTTAGTGTTCGGGACAGCGAAGAGGGTATTTCACGTTCCACCCACTGCCAAATTTATATCTACTAGAATAAAATGTTTCTGAGCGACCCCGGAAGTGTAATTCACGTTGCGGGGACTCGCGGTCGAAATAAAGAGGGGAGGGAGGGAAAATGAAAAAGTTGAAATTGAAAAAAAAAAATAATCCCGCGATAAATCATTCTAGCTTCGCACGACTAAAACTTTAAAGCAGCGCGACAATTCACCTGTGCAAGTACGACTCCAAGGACGCTTCTGACGTAACTTATGGAGGCCCCCTCTCAAAACAGAAAGGAAAAACTCAAAGTTGCACACTGCGTTTTCACTGGGCCGTTTCACACAGCCTGAAAAGCGCGAATCCTAATGACAAATTTAGTGTTCGGGACAGCGAAGAGGGTATTTCACGTTCCACCCACTGCCAAATTTATATCTACTAGAATAAAATGTTTCTGAGCGACCCCGGAAGTGTAATTCACGTTGCGGGGACTCGCGGTCGAAATAAAGAGGGGAGGGAGGGAAAATGAAAAAGTTGAAATTGAAAAAAAAAAATAATCCCGCGATAAATCATTCTAGCTTCGCACGACTAAAACTTTAAAGCAGCGCGACAATTCACCTGTGCAAGTACGACTCCAAGGACGCTTCTGACGTAACTTATGGAGGCCCCCTCTCAAAACAGAAAGGAAAAACTCAAAGTTGCACACTGCGTTTTCACTGGGCCGTTTCACACAGCCTGAAAAGCGCGAATCCTAATGACAAATTTAGTGTTCGGGACAGCGAAGAGGGTATTTCACGTTCCACCCACTGCCAAATTTATATCTACTAGAATAAAATGTTTCTGAGCGACCCCGGAAGTGTAATTCACGTTGCGGGGACTCGCGGTCGAAATAAAGAGGGGAGGGAGGGAAAATGAAAAAGTTGAAATTGAAAAAAAAAAATAATCCCGCGATAAATCATTCTAGCTTCGCACGACTAAAACTTTAAAGCAGCGCGACAATTCACCTGTGCAAGTACGACTCCAAGGACGCTTCTGACGTAACTTATGGAGGCCCCCTCTCAAAACAGAAAGGAAAAACTCAAAGTTGCACACTGCGTTTTCACTGGGCCGTTTCACACAGCCTGAAAAGCGCGAATCCTAATGACAAATTTAGTGTTCGGGACAGCGAAGAGGGTATTTCACGTTCCACCCGCTGCCAAATTTATATCTACTAGAATAAAATGTTTCTGAGCGACCCCGGAAGTGTAATTCACGTTGCGGGGACTCGCGGTCGAAATAAAGAGGGGAGGGAGGGAAAATGAAAAAGTTGAAATTGAAAAAAAAAAATAATCCCGCGATAAATCATTCTAGCTTCGCACGACTAAAACTTTAAAGCAGCGCGACAATTCACCTGTGCAAGTACGACTCCAAGGACGCTTCTGACGTAACTTATGGAGGCCCCCTCTCAAAACAGAAAGGAAAAACTCAAAGTTGCACACTGCGTTTTCACTGGGCCGTTTCACACAGCCTGAAAAGCGCGAATCATAATAACAAATTTAGTGTTCGGGACAGCGAAGAGGGTATTTCACGTTCCACCCGCTGCCAAATTTATATCTACTAGAATAAAATGTTTCTGAGCGACCCCGGAAGTGTAATTCACGTTGCGGGGACTCGCGGTCGAAATAAAGAGGGGAGGGAGGGAAAATGAAAAAGTTGAAATTGAAAAAAAAAAATAATCCCGCGATAAATCATTCTAGCTTCGCACGACTAAAACTTTAAAGCAGCGCGACAATTCACCTGTGCAAGTACGACTCCAAGGACGCTTCTGACGTAACTTATGGAGGCCCCCTCTCAAAACAGAAAGGAAAAACTCAAAGTTGCACACTGCGTTTTCACTGGGCCGTTTCACACAGCCTGAAAAGCGCGAATCCTAATGACAAATTTAGTGTTCGGGACAGCGAAGAGGGTATTTCACGTTCCACCCGCTGCCAAATTTATATCTACTAGAATAAAATGTTTCTGAGCGACCCCGGAAGTGTAATTCACGTTGCGGGGACTCGCGGTCGAAATAAAGAGGGGAGGGAGGGAAAATGAAAAAGTTGAAATTGAAAAAAAAAAATAATCCCGCGATAAATCATTCTAGCTTCGCACGACTAAAACTTTAAAGCAGCGCGACAATTCACCTGTGCAAGTACGACTCCAAGGACGCTTCTGACGTAACTTATGGAGGCCCCCTCTCAAAACAGAAAGGAAAAACTCAAAGTTGCACACTGCGTTTTCACTGGGCCGTTTCACACAGCCTGAAAAGCGCGAATCCTAATGACAAATTTAGTGTTCGGGACAGCGAAGAGGGTATTTCACGTTCCACCCAGTGCCAAATTTATATCTACTAGAATAAAATGTTTCTGAGCGACCCCGGAAGTGTAATTCACGTTGCGGGGACTCGCGGTCGAAATAAAGAGGGGAGGGAGGGAAAATGAAAAAGTTGAAATTGAAAAAAAAAAATAATCCCGCGATAAATCATTCTAGCTTCGCACGACTAAAACTTTAAAGCAGCGCGACAATTCACCTGTGCAAGTACGACTCCAAGGACGCTTCTGACGTAACTTATGGAGGCCCCCTCTCAAAACAGAAAGGAAAAACTCAAAGTTGCACACTGCGTTTTCACTGGGCCGTTTCACACAGCCTGAAAAGCGCGAATCCTAATGACAAATTTAGTGTTCGGGACAGCGAAGAGGGTATTTCACGTTCCACCCGCTGCCAAATTTATATCTACTAGAATAAAATGTTTCTGAGCGACCCCGGAAGTGTAATTCACGTTGCGGGGACTCGCGGTCGAAATAAAGAGGGGAGGGAGGGAAAATGAAAAAGTTGAAATTGAAAAAAAAAAATAATCCCGCGATAAATCATTCTAGCTTCGCACGACTAAAACTTTAAAGCAGCGCGACAATTCACCTGTGCAAGTACGACTCCAAGGACGCTTCTGACGTAACTTATGGAGGCCCCCTCTCAAAACAGAAAGGAAAAACTCAAAGTTGCACACTGCGTTTTCACTGGGCCGTTTCACACAGCCTGAAAAGCGCGAATCATAATAACAAATTTAGTGTTCGGGACAGCGAAGAGGGTATTTCACGTTCCACCCAGTGCCAAATTTATACCTACTAGAATAAAATGTTTCTGAGCGACCCCGGAAGTGTAATTCACGTTGCGGGGACTCGCGGTCGAAATAAAGAGGGGAGGGAGGGAAAATGAAAAAGTTGAAATTGAAAAAAAAAAATAATCCCGCGATAAATCATTCTAGCTTCGCACGACTAAAACTTTAAAGCAGCGCGACAATTCACCTGTGCAAGTACGACTCCAAGGACGCTTCTGACGTAACTTATGGAGGCCCCCTCTCAAAACAGAAAGGAAAAACTCAAAGTTGCACACTGCGTTTTCACTGGGCCGTTTCACACAGCCTGAAAAGCGCGAATCCTAATGACAAATTTAGTGTTCGGGACAGCGAAGAGGGTATTTCACGTTCCACCCGCTGCCAAATTTATATCTACTAGAATAAAATGTTTCTGAGCGACCCCGGAAGTGTAATTCACGTTGCGGGGACTCGCGGTCGAAATAAAGAGGGGAGGGAGGGAAAATGAAAAAGTTGAAATTGAAAAAAAAAAATAATCCCGCGATAAATCATTCTAGCTTCGCACGACTAAAACTTTAAAGCAGCGCGACAATTCACCTGTGCAAGTACGACTCCAAGGACGCTTCTGACGTAACTTATGGAGGCCCCCTCTCAAAACAGAAAGGAAAAACTCAAAGTTGCACACTGCGTTTTCACTGGGCCGTTTCACACAGCCTGAAAAGCGCGAATCCTAATGACAAATTTAGTGTTCGGGACAGCGAAGAGGGTATTTCACGTTCCACCCGCTGCCAAATTTATATCTACTAGAATAAAATGTTTCTGAGCGACCCCGGAAGTGTAATTCACGTTGCGGGGACTCGCGGTCGAAATAAAGAGGGGAGGGAGGGAAAATGAAAAAGTTGAAATTGAAAAAAAAAAATAATCCCGCGATAAATCATTCTAGCTTCGCACGACTAAAACTTTAAAGCAGCGCGACAATTCACCTGTGCAAGTACGACTCCAAGGACGCTTCTGACGTAACTTATGGAGGCCCCCTCTCAAAACAGAAAGGAAAAACTCAAAGTTGCACACTGCGTTTTCACTGGGCCGTTTCACACAGCCTGAAAAGCGCGAATCATAATAACAAATTTAGTGTTCGGGACAGCGAAGAGGGTATTTCACGTTCCACCCAGTGCCAAATTTATACCTACTAGAATAAAATGTTTCTGAGCGACCCCGGAAGTGTAATTCACGTTGCGGGGACTCGCGGTCGAAATAAAGAGGGGAGGGAGGGAAAATGAAAAAGTTGAAATTGAAAAAAAAAAATAATCCCGCGATAAATCATTCTAGCTTCGCACGACTAAAACTTTAAAGCAGCGCGACAATTCACCTGTGCAAGTACGACTCCAAGGACGCTTCTGACGTAACTTATGGAGGCCCCCTCTCAAAACAGAAAGGAAAAACTCAAAGTTGCACACTGCGTTTTCACTGGGCCGTTTCACACAGCCTGAAAAGCGCGAATCATAATAACAAATTTAGTGTTCGGGACAGCGAAGAGGGTATTTCACGTTCCACCCAGTGCCAAATTTATACCTACTAGAATAAAATGTTTCTGAGCGACCCCGGAAGTGTAATTCACGTTGCGGGGACTCGCGCTCGAAATAAAGAGGGGAGGGAGGGAAAATGAAAAAGTTGAAATTGAAAAAAAAAAATAATCCCGCGATAAATCATTCTAGCTTCGCACGACTAAAACTTTAAAGCAGCGCGACAATTCACCTGTGCAAGTACGACTCCAAGGACGCTTCTGACGTAACTTATGGAGGCCCCCTCTCAAAACAGAAAGGAAAAACTCAAAGTTGCGCACTGCGTTTTCACTGGGCCGTTGCACACAGCCTGAAAAGCGCGAACCATAATAACAAATTTAGTGTTCGGGACAGCGAAGAGGGTATTTCACGTTCCACCCGCTGCCAAATTTCTACCTACTAGAATAAAATGTTTCTGAGCGACCCCGGAAGTGTAATTTACGTGACGGGGACTCGCGATCGAAATAAAGAGGGGAGGGAGGGAAAATGAAAAAGTTAAAATTGAAAAAAAAAAAAATAATCCCGCGATAAATCATTCTAGCTTCGCACGGCTAAAACTTTAAAAGCAGCGCGACAATTCACCTGTGCAAGTACGACTCCAAGGACGCTTCTGACGTAACTTATGGAGGCCCCCTCTCAAAACAGAAAGGAAAAACTCAAAGTTGCGCACTGCGTTTTCACTGGGCCGTTTCACACAGCCTGAAAAGCGCGAACCATAATAACAAATTTAGTGTTCGGGACAGCGAAGAGGGTATTTCACGTTCCACCCGCTGCCAAATTTCTACCTACTAGAATAAAATGTTTCTGAGCGACCCCGGAAGTGTAATTTACGTGACGGGGACTAGCGGTCGAAATAAAGAGGGGAGGGAGGGAAAATGAAAAAGTTAAAATTGAAAAAAAAAAAAATAATCCCGCGATAAATCATTCTAGCTTCGCACGGCTAAAACTTTAAAAGCAGTGCGACAATTCACCTGTGCAAGTACGACTCCAAGGACGCTTCTGACGTAACTTATGGAGGCCCCCTCTCAAAACAGAAAGGAAAAACTCAAAGTTGCGCACTGCGCTTTCACTGGGCCGTTTCACACAGCCTGAAAAGCGCGAACCATAATAACAAATTTAGTGTTCGGGACAGCGAAGAGGGTATTTCACGTTCCACCCGCTGCCAAATTTCTACCTACTAGAATAAAATGTTTCTGAGCGACCCCGGAAGTGTAATTTACGTGACGGGGACTAGCGGTCGAAATAAAGAGGGGAGGGAGGGAAAATGAAAAAGTTAAAATTGAAAAAAAAAAAAATAATCCCGCGATAAATCATTCTAGCTTCGCACGGCTAAAACTTTAAAAGCAGTGCGACAATTCACCTGTGCAAGTACGACTCCAAGGACGCTTCTGACGTAACTTATGGAGGCCCCCTCTCAAAACAGAAAGGAAAAACTCAAAGTTGCGCACTGCGCTTTCACTGGGCCGTTTCACACAGCCTGAAAAGCGCGAACCATAATAACAAATTTAGTGTTCGGGACAGCGAAGAGGGTATTTCACGTTCCACCCGCTGCCAAATTTCTACCTACTAGAATAAAATGTTTCTGAGCGACCCCGGAAGTGTAATTTACGTGACGGGGACTAGCGGTCGAAATAAAGAGGGGAGGGAAAATGAAAAAGTTGAAATTGAAAAAAAAAAATAATCCCGCGATAAATCATTCTAGCTTCGCACGACTAAAACTTTAAAAGCAGCGCGACAATTCACCTGTGCAAGTACGACTCCAAGGACGCTTCTGACGTAACTTATGGAGGCCCCCTCTCAAAACAGAAAGGAAAAACTCAAAGTTGCACACTGCGTTTTCACTGGGCCGTTTCACACAGCCTGAAAAGCGCGAACCATAATAACAAATTTAGTGTTCGGGACAGCGAAGAGGGTATTTCACGTTCCACCCGCTGCCAAATTTCTACCTACTAGAATAAAATGTTTCTGAGCGACCCCGGAAGTGTAATTTACGTGACGGGGACTAGCGGTCGAAATAAAGAGGGGAGGGAGGGAAAATGAAAAAGTTAAAATTGAAAAAAAAAAATAATCCCGCGATAAATCATTCTAGCTTCGCACGACTAAAACTTTAAAAGCAGCGCGACAATTCACCTGTGCAAGTACGACTCCAAGGACGCTTCTGACGTAACTTATGGAGGCCCCCTCTCAAAACAGAAAGGAAAAACTCAAAGTTGCACACTGCGTTTTCACTGGGCCGTTTCACACAGCCTGAAAAGCGCGAACCATAATAACAAATTTAGTGTTCGGGACAGCGAAGAGGGTATTTCACGTTCCACCCGCTGCCAAATTTCTACCTACTAGAATAAAATGTTTCTGAGCGACCCCGGAAGTGTAATTTACGTGACGGGGACTCGCGGTCGAAATAAAGAGGGGAGGGAGGGAAAATGAAAAAGTTAAAATTGAAAAAAAAAAAAATAATCCCGCGATAAATCATTCTAGCTTCGCACGGCTAAAACTTTAAAAGCAGCGCGACAATTCACCTGTGCAAGTACGACTCCAAGGACGCTTCTGACGTAACTTATGGAGGCCCCCTCTCAAAACAGAAAGGAAAAACTCAAAGTTGCGCACTGCGTTTTCACTGGGCCGTTTCACACAGCCTGAAAAGCGCGAACCATAATAACAAATTTAGTGTTCGGGACAGCGAAGAGGGTATTTCACGTTCCACCCGCTGCCAAATTTCTACCTACTAGAATAAAATGTTTCTGAGCGACCCCGGAAGTGTAATTTACGTGACGGGGACTAGCGGTCGAAATAAAGAGGGGAGGGAGGGAAAATGAAAAAGTTAAAATTGAAAAAAAAAAAAATAATCCCGCGATAAATCATTCTAGCTTCGCACGGCTAAAACTTTAAAAGCAGTGCGACAATTCACCTGTGCAAGTACGACTCCAAGGACGCTTCTGACGTAACTTATGGAGGCCCCCTCTCAAAACAGAAAGGAAAAACTCAAAGTTGCGCACTGCGCTTTCACTGGGCCGTTTCACACAGCCTGAAAAGCGCGAACCATAATAACAAATTTAGTGTTCGGGACAGCGAAGAGGGTATTTCACGTTCCACCCGCTGCCAAATTTCTACCTACTAGAATAAAATGTTTCTGAGCGACCCCGGAAGTGTAATTTACGTGACGGGGACTAGCGGTCGAAATAAAGAGGGGAGGGAGGGAAAATGAAAAAGTTAAAATTGAAAAAAAAAAAAAATAATCCCGCGATAAATCATTCTAGCTTCGCACGGCTAAAACTTTAAAAGCAGTGCGACAATTCACCTGTGCAAGTACGACTCCAAGGACGCTTCTGACGTAACTTATGGAGGCCCCCTCTCAAAACAGAAAGGAAAAACTCAAAGTTGCGCACTGCGCTTTCACTGGGCCGTTTCACACAGCCTGAAAAGCGCGAACCATAATAACAAATTTAGTGTTCGGGACAGCGAAGAGGGTATTTCACGTTCCACCCGCTGCCAAATTTCTACCTACTAGAATAAAATGTTTCTGAGCGACCCCGGAAGTGTAATTTACGTGACGGGGACTAGCGGTCGAAATAAAGAGGGGAGGGAGGGAAAATGAAAAAGTTAAAATTGAAAAAAAAAAAAAATAATCCCGCGATAAATCATTCTAGCTTCGCACGGCTAAAACTTTAAAAGCAGTGCGACAATTCACCTGTGCAAGTACGACTCCAAGGACGCTTCTGACGTAACTTATGGAGGCCCCCTCTCAAAACAGAAAGGAAAAACTCAAAGTTGCACACTGCGTTTTCACTGGGCCGTTTCACACAGCCTGAAAAGCGCGAACCATAATAACAAATTTAGTGTTCGGGACAGCGAAGAGGGTATTTCACGTTCCACCCGCTGCCAAATTTCTACCTACTAGAATAAAATGTTTCTGAGCGACCCCGGAAGTGTAATTTACGTGACGGGGACTCGCGATCGAAATAAAGAGGGGAGGGAGGGAAAATGAAAAAGTTAAAATTGAAAAAAAAAAAAATAATCCCGCGATAAATCATTCTAGCTTCGCACGGCTAAAACTTTAAAAGCAGTGCGACAATTCACCTGTGCAAGTACGACTCCAAGGACGCTTCTGACGTAACTTATGGAGGCCCCCTCTCAAAACAGAAAGGAAAAACTCAAAGTTGCGCACTGCGCTTTCACTGGGCCGTTTCACACAGCCTGAAAAGCGCGAACCATAATAACAAATTTAGTGTTCGGGACAGCGAAGAGGGTATTTCACGTTCCACCCGCTGCCAAATTTCTACCTACTAGAATAAAATGTTTCTGAGCGACCCCGGAAGTGTAATTTACGTGACGGGGACTCGCGATCGAAATAAAGAGGGGAGGGAGGGAAAATGAAAAAGTTAAAATTGAAAAAAAAAAAAATAATCCCGCGATAAATCATTCTAGCTTCGCACGGCTAAAACTTTAAAAGCAGCGCGACAATTCACCTGTGCAAGTACGACTCCAAGGACGCTTCTGACGTAACTTATGGAGGCCCCCTCTCAAAACAGAAAGGAAAAACTCAAAGTTGCGCACTGCGCTTTCACTGGGCCGTTTCACACAGCCTGAAAAGCGCGAATCATAATAACAAATTTAGTGTTCGGGACAGCGAAGAGGGTATTTCACGTTCCACCCGCTGCCAAATTTCTACCTACTAGAATAAAATGTTTCTGAGCGACCCCGGAAGTGTAATTTACGTGACGGGGACTCGCGATCGAAATAAAGAGGGGAGGGAGGGAAAATGAAAAAGTTAAAATTGAAAAAAAAAAAAAAATAATCCCGCGATAAATCATTCTAGCTTCGCACGGCTAAAACTTTAAAAGCAGTGCGACAATTCACCTGTGCAAGTACGACTCCAAGGACGCTTCTGACGTAACTTATGGAGGCCCCCTCTCAAAACAGAAAGGAAAAACTCAAAGTTGCACACTGCGTTTTCACTGGGCCGTTTCACACAGCCTGAAAAGCGCGAACCATAATAACAAATTTAGTGTTCGGGACAGCGAAGAGGGTATTTCACGTTCCACCCGCTGCCAAATTTCTACCTACTAGAATAAAATGTTTCTGAGCGACCCCGGAAGTGTAATTTACGTGACGGGGACTCGCGATCGAAATAAAGAGGGGAGGGAGGGAAAATGAAAAAGTTAAAATTGAAAAAAAAAAAAAATAATCCCGCGATAAATCATTCTAGCTTCGCACGGCTAAAACTTTAAAAGCAGTGCGACAATTCACCTGTGCAAGTACGACTCCAAGGACGCTTCTGACGTAACTTATGGAGGCCCCCTCTCAAAACAGAAAGGAAAAACTCAAAGTTGCGCACTGCGCTTTCACTGGGCCGTTTCACACAGCCTGAAAAGCGCGAACCATAATAACAAATTTAGTGTTCGGGACAGCGAAGAGGGTATTTCACGTTCCACCCGCTGCCAAATTTCTACCTACTAGAATAAAATGTTTCTGAGCGACCCCGGAAGTGTAATTTACGTGACGGGGACTCGCGATCGAAATAAAGAGGGGAGGGAGGGAAAATGAAAAAGTTAAAATTGAAAAAAAAAAAAAATAATCCCGCGATAAATCATTCTAGCTTCGCACGGCTAAAACTTTAAAAGCAGCGCGACAATTCACCTGTGCAAGTACGACTCCAAGGACGCTTCTGACGTAACTTATGGAGGCCCCCTCTCAAAACAGAAAGGAAAAACTCAAAGTTGCACACTGCGTTTTCACTGGGCCGTTTCACACAGCCTGAAAAGCGCGAACCATAATAACAAATTTAGTGTTCGGGACAGCGAAGAGGGTATTTCACGTTCCACCCGCTGCCAAATTTCTACCTACTAGAATAAAATGTTTCTGAGCGACCCCGGAAGTGTAATTTACGTGACGGGGACTCGCGATCGAAATAAAGAGGGGAGGGAGGGAAAATGAAAAAGTTAAAATTGAAAAAAAAAAAAATAATCCCGCGATAAATCATTCTAGCTTCGCACGGCTAAAACTTTAAAAGCAGCGCGACAATTCACCTGTGCAAGTACGACTCCAAGGACGCTTCTGACGTAACTTATGGAGGCCCCCTCTCAAAACAGAAAGGAAAAACTCAAAGTTGCGCACTGCGCTTTCACTGGGCCGTTTCACACAGCCTGAAAAGCGCGAATCATAATAACAAATTTAGTGTTCGGGACAGCGAAGAGGGTATTTCACGTTCCACCCGCTGCCAAATTTCTACCTACTAGAATAAAATGTTTCTGAGCGACCCCGGAAGTGTAATTTACGTGACGGGGACTCGCGATCGAAATAAAGAGGGGAGGGAGGGAAAATGAAAAAGTTAAAATTGAAAAAAAAAAAAAATAATCCCGCGATAAATCATTCTAGCTTCGCACGGCTAAAACTTTAAAAGCAGCGCGACAATTCACCTGTGCAAGTACGACTCCAAGGACGCTTCTGACGTAACTTATGGAGGCCCCCTCTCAAAACAGAAAGGAAAAACTCAAAGTTGCGCACTGCGCTTTCACTGGGCCGTTTCACACAGCCTGAAAAGCGCGAATCATAATAACAAATTTAGTGTTCGGGACAGCGAAGAGGGTATTTCACGTTCCACCCGCTGCCAAATTTCTACCTACTAGAATAAAATGTTTCTGAGCGACCCCGGAAGTGTAATTTACGTGACGGGGACTCGCGATCGAAATAAAGAGGGGAGGGAGGGAAAATGAAAAAGTTAAAATTGAAAAAAAAAAAAATAATCCCGCGATAAATCATTCTAGCTTCGCACGGCTAAAACTTTAAAAGCAGCGCGACAATTCACCTGTGCAAGTACGACTCCAAGGACGCTTCTGACGTAACTTATGGAGGCCCCCTCTCAAAACAGAAAGGAAAAACTCAAAGTTGCGCACTGCGCTTTCACTGGGCCGTTTCACACAGCCTGAAAAGCGCGAATCATAATAACAAATTTAGTGTTCGGGACAGCGAAGAGGGTATTTCACGTTCCACCCGCTGCCAAATTTCTACCTACTAGAATAAAATGTTTCTGAGCGACCCCGGAAGTGTAATTTACGTGACGGGGACTCGCGATCGAAATAAAGAGGGGAGGGAGGGAAAATGAAAAAGTTAAAATTGAAAAAAAAAAAAAAATAATCCCGCGATAAATCATTCTAGCTTCGCACGGCTAAAACTTTAAAAGCAGCGCGACAATTCACCTGTGCAAGTACGACTCCAAGGACGCTTCTGACGTAACTTATGGAGGCCCCCTCTCAAAACAGAAAGGAAAAACTCAAAGTTGCACACTGCGTTTTCACTGGGCCGTTTCACACAGCCTGAAAAGCGCGAATCATAATAACAAATTTAGTGTTCGGGACAGCGAAGAGGGTATTTCACGTTCCACCCGCTGCCAAATTTCTACCTACTAGAATAAAATGTTTCTGAGCGACCCCGGAAGTGTAATTTACGTGACGGGGACTCGCGATCGAAATAAAGAGGGGAGGGAGGGAAAATGAAAAAGTTAAAATTGAAAAAAAAAAAAAATAATCCCGCGATAAATCATTCTAGCTTCGCACGGCTAAAACTTTAAAAGCAGCGCGACAATTCACCTGTGCAAGTACGACTCCAAGGACGCTTCTGACGTAACTTATGGAGGCCCCCTCTCAAAACAGAAAGGAAAAACTCAAAGTTGCGCACTGCGCTTTCACTGGGCCGTTTCACACAGCCTGAAAAGCGCGAATCATAATAACAAATTTAGTGTTCGGGACAGCGAAGAGGGTATTTCACGTTCCACCCGCTGCCAAATTTCTACCTACTAGAATAAAATGTTTCTGAGCGACCCCGGAAGTGTAATTTACGTGACGGGGACTCGCGATCGAAATAAAGAGGGGAGGGAGGGAAAATGAAAAAGTTAAAATTGAAAAAAAAAAAAAATAATCCCGCGATAAATCATTCTAGCTTCGCACGGCTAAAACTTTAAAAGCAGCGCGACAATTCACCTGTGCAAGTACGACTCCAAGGACGCTTCTGACGTAACTTATGGAGGCCCCCTCTCAAAACAGAAAGGAAAAACTCAAAGTTGCGCACTGCGCTTTCACTGGGCCGTTTCACACAGCCTGAAAAGCGCGAATCATAATAACAAATTTAGTGTTCGGGACAGCGAAGAGGGTATTTCACGTTCCACCCGCTGCCAAATTTCTACCTACTAGAATAAAATGTTTCTGAGCGACCCCGGAAGTGTAATTTACGTGACGGGGACTCGCGATCGAAATAAAGAGGGGAGGGAGGGAAAATGAAAAAGTTAAAATTGAAAAAAAAAAAAATAATCCCGCGATAAATCATTCTAGCTTCGCACGGCTAAAACTTTAAAAGCAGTGCGACAATTCACCTGTGCAAGTACGACTCCAAGGACGCTTCTGACGTAACTTATGGAGGCCCCCTCTCAAAACAGAAAGGAAAAACTCAAAGTTGCACACTGCGTTTTCACTGGGCCGTTTCACTCAGCCAGAAAAGCGCGAATCATAATAACAAATTTAGTGTTCGGGACAGCGAAGAGGGTATTTCACGTTCCACCCACTGCCAAATTTATATCTACTAGAATAAAATGTTTCTGAGCGACCCCGGAAGTGTAATTTACGTGACGGGGACTAGCGATCGAAATAAAGAGGGGAGGGAGGGAAAATGAAAAAGTTAAAATTGAAAAAAAAAAAAATAATCCCGCGATAAATCATTCTAGCTTCGCACGGCTAAAACTTTAAAAGCAGTGCGACAATTCACCTGTGCAAGTACGACTCCAAGGACGCTTCTGACGTAACTTATGGAGGCCCCCTCTCAAAACAGAAAGGAAAAACTCAAAGTTGCACACTGCGTTTTCACTGGGCCGTTTCACTCAGCCAGAAAAGCGCGAATCATAATAACAAATTTAGTGTTCGGGACAGCGAAGAGGGTATTTCACGTTCCACCCGCTGCCAAATTTCTACCTACTAGAATAAAATGTTTCTGAGCGACCCCGGAAGTGTAATTTACGTGACGGGGACTCGCGATCGAAATAAAGAGGGGAGGGAGGGAAAATGAAAAAGTTAAAATTGAAAAAAAAAAAAAATAATCCCGCGATAAATCATTCTAGCTTCGCACGGCTAAAACTTTAAAAGCAGTGCGACAATTCACCTGTGCAAGTACGACTCCAAGGACGCTTCTGACGTAACTTATGGAGGCCCCCTCTCAAAACAGAAAGGAAAAACTCAAAGTTGCACACTGCGTTTTCACTGGGCCGTTTCACTCAGCCAGAAAAGCGCGAATCATAATAACAAATTTAGTGTTCGGGACAGCGAAGAGGGTATTTCACGTTCCACCCACTGCCAAATTTATACCTACTAGAATAAAATGTTTCTGAGCGACCCCGGAAGTGTAATTTACGTTTCGGGGACTCGCGATCGAAATAAACGAGGGAGGGAGGGAAAATGAAAAAGTTAAAATTGAAAAAAAAAAAAATAATCCCGCGATAAATCATTCTAGCTTCGCACGGCTAAAACTTTAAAAGCAGTGCGACAATTCACCTGTGCAAGTACGACTCCAAGGACGCTTCTGACGTAACTTATGGAGGCCCCCTCTCAAAACAGAAAGGAAAAACTCAAAGTTGCACACTGCGTTTTCACTGGGCCGTTTCACACAGCCAGAAAAGCGCGAATCATAATAACAAATTTAGTGTTCGGGACAGCGAAGAGGGTATTTCACGTTCCACCCGCTGCCAAATTTCTACCTACTAGAATAAAATGTTTCTGAGCGACCCCGGAAGTGTAATTTACGTGACGGGGACTCGCGATCGAAATAAAGAGGGGAGGGAGGGAAAATGAAAAAGTTAAAATTGAAAAAAAAAAAAATAATCCCGCGATAAATCATTCTAGCTTCGCACGGCTAAAACTTTAAAAGCAGTGCGACAATTCACCTGTGCAAGTACGACTCCAAGGACGCTTCTGACGTAACTTATGGAGGCCCCCTCTCAAAACAGAAAGGAAAAACTCAAAGTTGCACACTGCGTTTTCACTGGGCCGTTTCACACAGCCAGAAAAGCGCGAATCATAATAACAAATTTAGTGTTCGGGACAGCGAAGAGGGTATTTCACGTTCCACCCACTGCCAAATTTATATCTACTAGAATAAAATGTTTCTGAGCGACCCCGGAAGTGTAATTTACGTGACGGGGACTCGCGATCGAAATAAAGAGGGGAGGGAGGGAAAATGAAAAAGTTAAAATTGAAAAAAAAAAAAATAATCCCGCGATAAATCATTCTAGCTTCGCACGGCTAAAACTTTAAAAGCAGTGCGACAATTCACCTGTGCAAGTACGACTCCAAGGACGCTTCTGACGTAACTTATGGAGGCCCCCTCTCAAAACAGAAAGGAAAAACTCAAAGTTGCACACTGCGTTTTCACTGGGCCGTTTCACTCAGCCAGAAAAGCGCGAATCATAATAACAAATTTAGTGTTCGGGACAGCGAAGAGGGTATTTCACGTTCCACCCACTGCCAAATTTATATCTACTAGAATAAAATGTTTCTGAGCGACCCCGGAAGTGTAATTTACGTGACGGGGACTCGCGATCGAAATAAAGAGGGGAGGGAGGGAAAATGAAAAAGTTAAAATTGAAAAAAAAAAAAAATAATCCCGCGATAAATCATTCTAGCTTCGCACGGCTAAAACTTTAAAAGCAGTGCGACAATTCACCTGTGCAAGTACGACTCCAAGGACGCTTCTGACGTAACTTATGGAGGCCCCCTCTCAAAACAGAAAGGAAAAACTCAAAGTTGCACACTGCGTTTTCACTGGGCCGTTTCACTCAGCCAGAAAAGCGCGAATCATAATAACAAATTTAGTGTTCGGGACAGCGAAGAGGGTATTTCACGTTCCACCCACTGCCAAATTTATACCTACTAGAATAAAATGTTTCTGAGCGACCCCGGAAGTGTAATTTACGTGACGGGGACTCGCGATCGAAATAAAGAGGGGAGGGAGGGAAAATGAAAAAGTTAAAATTGAAAAAAAAAAAAAATAATCCCGCGATAAATCATTCTAGCTTCGCACGGCTAAAACTTTAAAAGCAGTGCGACAATTCACCTGTGCAAGTACGACTCCAAGGACGCTTCTGACGTAACTTATGGAGGCCCCCTCTCAAAACAGAAAGGAAAAACTCAAAGTTGCACACTGCGTTTTCACTGGGCCGTTTCACTCAGCCTGAAAAGCGCGAATCATAATAACAAATTTAGTGTTCGGGACAGCGAAGAGGGTATTTCACGTTCCACCCACTGCCAAATTTATACCTACTAGAATCAAATGTTTCTGAGCGACCCCGGAAGTGTAATTCACGTTGCGGGGACCCGCGCTCGAAATAAACGAGGGAGGGAGGGAAAATGAAAAAGTTAAAATTGAAAAAAAAAAAAAAATAATCCCGCGACAAATCATTCTAGCTTCGCACGGCTAAAACTTTAAAGCAGCGCGACAATTCACCTGTGCAAGTACGACTCCAAGGACGCTTCTGACGTAACTTATGGAGGCCCCCTCTCAAAACAGAAAGGAAAAACTCAAAGTTGCGCACTGCGTTTTCACTGGGCCGTTTCACTCAGCCTGAAAAGCGCGAATCATAATAACAAATTTAGTGTTCGGGACAGCGAAGAGGGTATTTCACGTTCCACCCACTGCCAAATTTATACCTACTAGAATCAAATGTTTCTGAGCGACCCCGGAAGTGTAATTCACGTTGCGGGGACCCGCGCTCGAAATAAACGAGGGAGGGAGGGAAAATGAAAAAGTTAAAATTGAAAAAAAAAAAAAAATAATCCCGCGACAAATCATTCTAGCTTCGCACGGCTAAAACTTTAAAGCAGCGCGACAATTCACCTGTGCAAGTACGACTCCAAGGACGCTTCTGACGTAACTTATGGAGGCCCCCTCTCAAAACAGAAAGGAAAAACTCAAAGTTGCGCACTGCGCTTTCACTGGGCCGTTTCACTCAGCCTGAAAAGCGCGAATCATAATAACAAATTTAGTGTTCGGGACAGCGAAGAGGGTATTTCACGTTCCACCCACTGCCAAATTTATACCTACTAGAATCAAATGTTTCTGAGCGACCCCGGAAGTGTAATTCACGTTGCGGGGACCCGCGCTCGAAATAAACGAGGGAGGGAGGGAAAATGAAAAAGTTGAAATTGAAAAAAAAAAAAAATAATCCCGCGACAAATCATTCTAGCTTCGCACGGCTAAAACTTTAAAGCAGCGCGACAATTCACCTGTGCAAGTACGACTCCAAGGACGCTTCTGACGTAACTTATGGAGGCCCCCTCTCAAAACAGAAAGGAAAAACTCAAAGCTGCGCACTGCGCTTTCACTGGGCCGTTTCACTCAGCCTGAAAAGCGCGAATCATAATAACAAATTTAGTGTTCGGGACAGCGAAGAGGGTATTTCACGTTCCACCCACTGCCAAATTTATACCTACTAGAATCAAATGTTTCTGAGCGACCCCGGAAGTGTAATTCACGTTGCGGGGACCCGCGCTCGAAATAAACGAGGGAGGGAGGGAAAATGAAAAAGTTGAAATTGAAAAAAAAAAAAAATAATCCCGCGACAAATCATTCTAGCTTCGCACGGCTAAAACTTTAAAGCAGCGCGACAATTCACCTGTGCAAGTACGACTCCAAGGACGCTTCTGACGTAACTTATGGAGGCCCCCTCTCAAAACAGAAAGGAAAAACTCAAAGCTGCGCACTGCGCTTTCACTGGGCCGTTTCACTCAGCCTGAAAAGCGCGAATCATAATAACAAATTTAGTGTTCGGGACAGCGAAGAGGGTATTTCACGTTCCACCCACTGCCAAATTTATACCTACTAGAATCAAATGTTTCTGAGCGACCCCGGAAGTGTAATTCACGTTGCGGGGACCCGCGCTCGAAATAAACGAGGGAGGGAGGGAAAATGAAAAAGTTAAAATTGAAAAAAAAAAAAAAATAATCCCGCGACAAATCATTCTAGCTTCGCACGGCTAAAACTTTAAAGCAGCGCGACAATTCACCTGTGCAAGTACGACTCCAAGGACGCTTCTGACGTAACTTATGGAGGCCCCCTCTCAAAACAGAAAGGAAAAACTCAAAGTTGCGCACTGCGTTTTCACTGGGCCGTTTCACTCAGCCTGAAAAGCGCGAATCATAATAACAAATTTAGTGTTCGGGACAGCGAAGAGGGTATTTCACGTTCCACCCACTGCCAAATTTATACCTACTAGAATCAAATGTTTCTGAGCGACCCCGGAAGTGTAATTCACGTTGCGGGGACCCGCGCTCGAAATAAACGAGGGAGGGAGGGAAAATGAAAAAGTTAAAATTGAAAAAAAAAAAAAAATAATCCCGCGACAAATCATTCTAGCTTCGCACGGCTAAAACTTTAAAGCAGCGCGACAATTCACCTGTGCAAGTACGACTCCAAGGACGCTTCTGACGTAACTTATGGAGGCCCCCTCTCAAAACAGAAAGGAAAAACTCAAAGCTGCACACTGCGTTTTCACTGGGCCGTTTCACTCAGCCTGAAAAGCGCGAATCATAATAACAAATTTAGTGTTCGGGACAGCGAAGAGGGTATTTCACGTTCCACCCACTGCCAAATTTATACCTACTAGAATCAAATGTTTCTGAGCGACCCCGGAAGTGTAATTCACGTTGCGGGGACCCGCGCTCGAAATAAACGAGGGAGGGAGGGAAAATGAAAAAGTTAAAATTGAAAAAAAAAAAAAAAATAATCCCGCGACAAATCATTCTAGCTTCGCACGGCTAAAACTTTAAAGCAGCGCGACAATTCACCTGTGCAAGTACGACTCCAAGGACGCTTCTGACGTAACTTATGGAGGCCCCCTCTCAAAACAGAAAGGAAAAACTCAAAGCTGCGCACTGCGCTTTCACTGGGCCGTTTCACTCAGCCTGAAAAGCGCGAATCATAATAACAAATTTAGTGTTCGGGACAGCGAAGAGGGTATTTCACGTTCCACCCACTGCCAAATTTATACCTACTAGAATCAAATGTTTCTGAGCGACCCCGGAAGTGTAATTCACGTTGCGGGGACCCGCGCTCGAAATAAACGAGGGAGGGAGGGAAAATGAAAAAGTTAAAATTGAAAAAAAAAAAAAAATAATCCCGCGACAAATCATTCTAGCTTCGCACGGCTAAAACTTTAAAGCAGCGCGACAATTCACCTGTGCAAGTACGACTCCAAGGACGCTTCTGACGTAACTTATGGAGGCCCCCTCTCAAAACAGAAAGGAAAAACTCAAAGCTGCACACTGCGTTTTCACTGGGCCGTTTCACTCAGCCTGAAAAGCGCGAATCATAATAACAAATTTAGTGTTCGGGACAGCGAAGAGGGTATTTCACGTTCCACCCACTGCCAAATTTATACCTACTAGAATCAAATGTTTCTGAGCGACCCCGGAAGTGTAATTCACGTTGCGGGGACCCGCGCTCGAAATAAACGAGGGAGGGAGGGAAAATGAAAAAGTTAAAATTGAAAAAAAAAAAAAAAATAATCCCGCGACAAATCATTCTAGCTTCGCACGGCTAAAACTTTAAAGCAGCGCGACAATTCACCTGTGCAAGTACGACTCCAAGGACGCTTCTGACGTAACTTATGGAGGCCCCCTCTCAAAACAGAAAGGAAAAACTCAAAGCTGCGCACTGCGCTTTCACTGGGCCGTTTCACTCAGCCTGAAAAGCGCGAATCATAATAACAAATTTAGTGTTCGGGACAGCGAAGAGGGTATTTCACGTTCCACCCACTGCCAAATTTATACCTACTAGAATCAAATGTTTCTGAGCGACCCCGGAAGTGTAATTCACGTTGCGGGGACCCGCGCTCGAAATAAACGAGGGAGGGAGGGAAAATGAAAAAGTTAAAATTGAAAAAAAAAAAAAAATAATCCCGCGACAAATCATTCTAGCTTCGCACGGCTAAAACTTTAAAGCAGCGCGACAATTCACCTGTGCAAGTACGACTCCAAGGACGCTTCTGACGTAACTTATGGAGGCCCCCTCTCAAAACAGAAAGGAAAAACTCAAAGCTGCGCACTGCGCTTTCACTGGGCCGTTTCACTCAGCCTGAAAAGCGCGAATCATAATAACAAATTTAGTGTTCGGGACAGCGAAGAGGGTATTTCACGTTCCACCCACTGCCAAATTTATACCTACTAGAATCAAATGTTTCTGAGCGACCCCGGAAGTGTAATTCACGTTGCGGGGACCCGCGCTCGAAAGAAACGAGGGAGGGAGGGAAAATGAAAAAGTTGAAATTGAAAAAAAAAAAAATAATCCCGCGACAAATCATTCTAGCTTCGCACGGCTAAAACTTTAAAGCAGCGCGACAATTCACCTGTGCAAGTACGACTCCAAGGACGCTTCTGACGTAACTTATGGAGGCCCCCTCTCAAAACAGAAAGGAAAAACTCAAAGCTGCACACTGCGTTTTCACTGGGCCGTTTCACTCAGCCTGAAAAGCGCGAATCATAATAACAAATTTAGTGTTCGGGACAGCGAAGAGGGTATTTCACGTTCCACCCACTGCCAAATTTATACCTACTAGAATCAAATGTTTCTGAGCGACCCCGGAAGTGTAATTCACGTTGCGGGGACCCGCGCTCGAAATAAACGAGGGAGGGAGGGAAAATGAAAAAGTTGAAATTGAAAAAAAAAAAAAAATAATCCCGCGACAAATCATTCTAGCTTCGCACGGCTAAAACTTTAAAGCAGCGCGACAATTCACCTGTGCAAGTACGACTCCAAGGACGCTTCTGACGTAACTTATGGAGGCCCCCTCTCAAAACAGAAAGGAAAAACTCAAAGCTGCACACTGCGCTTTCACTGGGCCGTTTCACTCAGCCTGAAAAGCGCGAATCATAATAACAAATTTAGTGTTCGGGACAGCGAAGAGGGTATTTCACGTTCCACCCACTGCCAAATTTATACCTACTAGAATCAAATGTTTCTGAGCGACCCCGGAAGTGTAATTCACGTTGCGGGGACCCGCGCTCGAAATAAACGAGGGAGGGAGGGAAAATGAAAAAGTTAAAATTGAAAAAAAAAAAAAAAATAATCCCGCGACAAATCATTCTAGCTTCGCACGGCTAAAACTTTAAAGCAGCGCGACAATTCACCTGTGCAAGTACGACTCCAAGGACGCTTCTGACGTAACTTATGGAGGCCCCCTCTCAAAACAGAAAGGAAAAACTCAAAGCTGCGCACTGCGCTTTCACTGGGCCGTTTCACTCAGCCTGAAAAGCGCGAATCATAATAACAAATTTAGTGTTCGGGACAGCGAAGAGGGTATTTCACGTTCCACCCACTGCCAAATTTATACCTACTAGAATCAAATGTTTCTGAGCGACCCCGGAAGTGTAATTCACGTTGCGGGGACCCGCGCTCGAAAGAAACGAGGGAGGGAGGGAAAATGAAAAAGTTGAAATTGAAAAAAAAAAAAAATAATCCCGCGACAAATCATTCTAGCTTCGCACGGCTAAAACTTTAAAGCAGCGCGACAATTCACCTGTGCAAGTACGACTCCAAGGACGCTTCTGACGTAACTTATGGAGGCCCCCTCTCAAAACAGAAAGGAAAAACTCAAAGCTGCACACTGCGTTTTCACTGGGCCGTTTCACTCAGCCTGAAAAGCGCGAATCATAATAACAAATTTAGTGTTCGGGACAGCGAAGAGGGTATTTCACGTTCCACCCACTGCCAAATTTCTACCTACTAGAATCAAATGTTTCTGAGCGACCCCGGAAGTGTAATTCACGTTGCGGGGACCCGCGCTCGAAATAAACGAGGGAGGGAGGGAAAATGAAAAAGTTGAAATTGAAAAAAAAAAAAAAATAATCCCGCGACAAATCATTCTAGCTTCGCACGGCTAAAACTTTAAAGCAGCGCGACAATTCACCTGTGCAAGTACGACTCCAAGGACGCTTCTGACGTAACTTATGGAGGCCCCCTCTCAAAACAGAAAGGAAAAACTCAAAGCTGCGCACTGCGCTTTCACTGGGCCGTTTCACTCAGCCTGAAAAGCGCGAATCATAATAACAAATTTAGTGTTCGGGACAGCGAAGAGGGTATTTCACGTTCCACCCACTGCCAAATTTATACCTACTAGAATCAAATGTTTCTGAGCGACCCCGGAAGTGTAATTCACGTTGCGGGGACCCGCGCTCGAAAGAAACGAGGGAGGGAGGGAAAATGAAAAAGTTGAAATTGAAAAAAAAAAAAATAATCCCGCGACAAATCATTCTAGCTTCGCACGGCTAAAACTTTAAAGCAGCGCGACAATTCACCTGTGCAAGTACGACTCCAAGGACGCTTCTGACGTAACTTATGGAGGCCCCCTCTCAAAACAGAAAGGAAAAACTCAAAGCTGCACACTGCGTTTTCACTGGGCCGTTTCACTCAGCCTGAAAAGCGCGAATCATAATAACAAATTTAGTGTTCGGGACAGCGAAGAGGGTATTTCACGTTCCACCCACTGCCAAATTTATACCTACTAGAATCAAATGTTTCTGAGCGACCCCGGAAGTGTAATTCACGTTGCGGGGACCCGCGCTCGAAAGAAACGAGGGAGGGAGGGAAAATGAAAAAGTTGAAATTGAAAAAAAAAAAAATAATCCCGCGACAAATCATTCTAGCTTCGCACGGCTAAAACTTTAAAGCAGCGCGACAATTCACCTGTGCAAGTACGACTCCAAGGACGCTTCTGACGTAACTTATGGAGGCCCCCTCTCAAAACAGAAAGGAAAAACTCAAAGCTGCACACTGCGTTTTCACTGGGCCGTTTCACTCAGCCTGAAAAGCGCGAATCATAATAACAAATTTAGTGTTCGGGACAGCGAAGAGGGTATTTCACGTTCCACCCACTGCCAAATTTATACCTACTAGAATCAAATGTTTCTGAGCGACCCCGGAAGTGTAATTCACGTTGCGGGGACCCGCGCTCGAAAGAAACGAGGGAGGGAGGGAAAATGAAAAAGTTAAAATTGAAAAAAAAAAAAAAATAATCCCGCGACAAATCATTCTAGCTTCGCACGGCTAAAACTTTAAAGCAGCGCGACAATTCACCTGTGCAAGTACGACTCCAAGGACGCTTCTGACGTAACTTATGGAGGCCCCCTCTCAAAACAGAAAGGAAAAACTCAAAGCTGCGCACTGCGCTTTCACTGGGCCGTTTCACTCAGCCTGAAAAGCGCGAATCATAATAACAAATTTAGTGTTCGGGACAGCGAAGAGGGTATTTCACGTTCCACCCACTGCCAAATTTATACCTACTAGAATCAAATGTTTCTGAGCGACCCCGGAAGTGTAATTCACGTTGCGGGGACCCGCGCTCGAAATAAACGAGGGAGGGAGGGAAAATGAAAAAGTTAAAATTGAAAAAAAAAAAAAAATAATCCCGCGACAAATCATTCTAGCTTCGCACGGCTAAAACTTTAAAGCAGCGCGACAATTCACCTGTGCAAGTACGACTCCAAGGACGCTTCTGACGTAACTTATGGAGGCCCCCTCTCAAAACAGAAAGGAAAAACTCAAAGCTGCACACTGCGTTTTCACTGGGCCGTTTCACTCAGCCTGAAAAGCGCGAATCATAATAACAAATTTAGTGTTCGGGACAGCGAAGAGGGTATTTCACGTTCCACCCACTGCCAAATTTATACCTACTAGAATCAAATGTTTCTGAGCGACCCCGGAAGTGTAATTCACGTTGCGGGGACCCGCGCTCGAAATAAACGAGGGAGGGAGGGAAAATGAAAAAGTTAAAATTGAAAAAAAAAAAAAAATAATCCCGCGACAAATCATTCTAGCTTCGCACGGCTAAAACTTTAAAGCAGCGCGACAATTCACCTGTGCAAGTACGACTCCAAGGACGCTTCTGACGTAACTTATGGAGGCCCCCTCTCAAAACAGAAAGGAAAAACTCAAAGCTGCACACTGCGTTTTCACTGGGCCGTTTCACTCAGCCTGAAAAGCGCGAATCATAATAACAAATTTAGTGTTCGGGACAGCGAAGAGGGTATTTCACGTTCCACCCACTGCCAAATTTATACCTACTAGAATCAAATGTTTCTGAGCGACCCCGGAAGTGTAATTCACGTTGCGGGGACCCGTGCTCGAAATAAACGAGGGAGGGAGGGAAAATGAAAAAGTTAAAATTGAAAAAAAAAAAAAAATAATCCCGCGACAAATCATTCTAGCTTCGCACGGCTAAAACTTTAAAGCAGCGCGACAATTCACCTGTGCAAGTACGACTCCAAGGACGCTTCTGACGTAACTTATGGAGGCCCCCTCTCAAAACAGAAAGGAAAAACTCAAAGCTGCGCACTGCGCTTTCACTGGGCCGTTTCACTCAGCCTGAAAAGCGCGAATCATAATAACAAATTTAGTGTTCGGGACAGCGAAGAGGGTATTTCACGTTCCACCCACTGCCAAATTTATACCTACTAGAATCAAATGTTTCTGAGCGACCCCGGAAGTGTAATTCACGTTGCGGGGACCCGCGCTCGAAATAAACGAGGGAGGGAGGGAAAATGAAAAAGTTAAAATTGAAAAAAAAAAAAAAATAATCCCGCGACAAATCATTCTAGCTTCGCACGGCTAAAACTTTAAAGCAGCGCGACAATTCACCTGTGCAAGTACGACTCCAAGGACGCTTCTGACGTAACTTATGGAGGCCCCCTCTCAAAACAGAAAGGAAAAACTCAAAGCTGCGCACTGCGCTTTCACTGGGCCGTTTCACTCAGCCTGAAAAGCGCGAATCATAATAACAAATTTAGTGTTCGGGACAGCGAAGAGGGTATTTCACGTTCCACCCACTGCCAAATTTATACCTACTAGAATCAAATGTTTCTGAGCGACCCCGGAAGTGTAATTCACGTTGCGGGGACCCGCGCTCGAAAGAAACGAGGGAGGGAGGGAAAATGAAAAAGTTGAAATTGAAAAAAAAAAAAATAATCCCGCGACAAATCATTCTAGCTTCGCACGGCTAAAACTTTAAAGCAGCGCGACAATTCACCTGTGCAAGTACGACTCCAAGGACGCTTCTGACGTAACTTATGGAGGCCCCCTCTCAAAACAGAAAGGAAAAACTCAAAGCTGCACACTGCGTTTTCACTGGGCCGTTTCACTCAGCCTGAAAAGCGCGAATCATAATAACAAATTTAGTGTTCGGGACAGCGAAGAGGGTATTTCACGTTCCACCCACTGCCAAATTTATACCTACTAGAATCAAATGTTTCTGAGCGACCCCGGAAGTGTAATTCACGTTGCGGGGACCCGCGCTCGAAATAAACGAGGGAGGGAGGGAAAATGAAAAAGTTAAAATTGAAAAAAAAAAAAAAATAATCCCGCGACAAATCATTCTAGCTTCGCACGGCTAAAACTTTAAAGCAGCGCGACAATTCACCTGTGCAAGTACGACTCCAAGGACGCTTCTGACGTAACTTATGGAGGCCCCCTCTCAAAACAGAAAGGAAAAACTCAAAGCTGCGCACTGCGCTTTCACTGGGCCGTTTCACTCAGCCTGAAAAGCGCGAATCATAATAACAAATTTAGTGTTCGGGACAGCGAAGAGGGTATTTCACGTTCCACCCACTGCCAAATTTATACCTACTAGAATCAAATGTTTCTGAGCGACCCCGGAAGTGTAATTCACGTTGCGGGGACCCGCGCTCGAAATAAACGAGGGAGGGAGGGAAAATGAAAAAGTTAAAATTGAAAAAAAAAAAAAAATAATCCCGCGACAAATCATTCTAGCTTCGCACGGCTAAAACTTTAAAGCAGCGCGACAATTCACCTGTGCAAGTACGACTCCAAGGACGCTTCTGACGTAACTTATGGAGGCCCCCTCTCAAAACAGAAAGGAAAAACTCAAAGCTGCGCACTGCGCTTTCACTGGGCCGTTTCACTCAGCCTGAAAAGCGCGAATCATAATAACAAATTTAGTGTTCGGGACAGCGAAGAGGGTATTTCACGTTCCACCCACTGCCAAATTTATACCTACTAGAATCAAATGTTTCTGAGCGACCCCGGAAGTGTAATTCACGTTGCGGGGACCCGCGCTCGAAATAAACGAGGGAGGGAGGGAAAATGAAAAAGTTAAAATTGAAAAAAAAAAAAAAAATAATCCCGCGACAAATCATTCTAGCTTCGCACGGCTAAAACTTTAAAGCAGCGCGACAATTCACCTGTGCAAGTACGACTCCAAGGACGCTTCTGACGTAACTTATGGAGGCCCCCTCTCAAAACAGAAAGGAAAAACTCAAAGCTGCGCACTGCGCTTTCACTGGGCCGTTTCACTCAGCCTGAAAAGCGCGAATCATAATAACAAATTTAGTGTTCGGGACAGCGAAGAGGGTATTTCACGTTCCACCCACTGCCAAATTTATACCTACTAGAATCAAATGTTTCTGAGCGACCCCGGAAGTGTAATTCACGTTGCGGGGACCCGCGCTCGAAATAAACGAGGGAGGGAGGGAAAATGAAAAAGTTAAAATTGAAAAAAAAAAAAAAATAATCCCGCGACAAATCATTCTAGCTTCGCACGGCTAAAACTTTAAAGCAGCGCGACAATTCACCTGTGCAAGTACGACTCCAAGGACGCTTCTGACGTAACTTATGGAGGCCCCCTCTCAAAACAGAAAGGAAAAACTCAAAGCTGCGCACTGCGCTTTCACTGGGCCGTTTCACTCAGCCTGAAAAGCGCGAATCATAATAACAAATTTAGTGTTCGGGACAGCGAAGAGGGTATTTCACGTTCCACCCACTGCCAAATTTATACCTACTAGAATCAAATGTTTCTGAGCGACCCCGGAAGTGTAATTCACGTTGCGGGGACCCGCGCTCGAAATAAACGAGGGAGGGAGGGAAAATGAAAAAGTTAAAATTGAAAAAAAAAAAAAAATAATCCCGCGACAAATCATTCTAGCTTCGCACGGCTAAAACTTTAAAGCAGCGCGACAATTCACCTGTGCAAGTACGACTCCAAGGACGCTTCTGACGTAACTTATGGAGGCCCCCTCTCAAAACAGAAAGGAAAAACTCAAAGCTGCGCACTGCGCTTTCACTGGGCCGTTTCACTCAGCCTGAAAAGCGCGAATCATAATAACAAATTTAGTGTTCGGGACAGCGAAGAGGGTATTTCACGTTCCACCCACTGCCAAATTTATACCTACTAGAATCAAATGTTTCTGAGCGACCCCGGAAGTGTAATTCACGTTGCGGGGACCCGCGCTCGAAATAAACGAGGGAGGGAGGGAAAATGAAAAAGTTAAAATTGAAAAAAAAAAAAAAATAATCCCGCGACAAATCATTCTAGCTTCGCACGGCTAAAACTTTAAAGCAGCGCGACAATTCACCTGTGCAAGTACGACTCCAAGGACGCTTCTGACGTAACTTATGGAGGCCCCCTCTCAAAACAGAAAGGAAAAACTCAAAGCTGCGCACTGCGCTTTCACTGGGCCGTTTCACTCAGCCTGAAAAGCGCGAATCATAATAACAAATTTAGTGTTCGGGACAGCGAAGAGGGTATTTCACGTTCCACCCACTGCCAAATTTATACCTACTAGAATCAAATGTTTCTGAGCGACCCCGGAAGTGTAATTCACGTTGCGGGGACCCGCGCTCGAAATAAACGAGGGAGGGAGGGAAAATGAAAAAGTTAAAATTGAAAAAAAAAAAAAAATAATCCCGCGACAAATCATTCTAGCTTCGCACGGCTAAAACTTTAAAGCAGCGCGACAATTCACCTGTGCAAGTACGACTCCAAGGACGCTTCTGACGTAACTTATGGAGGCCCCCTCTCAAAACAGAAAGGAAAAACTCAAAGCTGCACACTGCGCTTTCACTGGGCCGTTTCACTCAGCCTGAAAAGCGCGAATCATAATAACAAATTTAGTGTTCGGGACAGCGAAGAGGGTATTTCACGTTCCACCCACTGCCAAATTTATACCTACTAGAATCAAATGTTTCTGAGCGACCCCGGAAGTGTAATTCACGTTGCGGGGACCCGCGCTCGAAATAAACGAGGGAGGGAGGGAAAATGAAAAAGTTAAAATTGAAAAAAAAAAAAAATAATCCCGCGACAAATCATTCTAGCTTCGCACGGCTAAAACTTTAAAGCAGCGCGACAATTCACCTGTGCAAGTACGACTCCAAGGACGCTTCTGACGTAACTTATGGAGGCCCCCTCTCAAAACAGAAAGGAAAAACTCAAAGCTGCGCACTGCGCTTTCACTGGGCCGTTTCACTCAGCCTGAAAAGCGCGAATCATAATAACAAATTTAGTGTTCGGGACAGCGAAGAGGGTATTTCACGTTCCACCCACTGCCAAATTTATACCTACTAGAATCAAATGTTTCTGAGCGACCCCGGAAGTGTAATTCACGTTGCGGGGACCCGCGCTCGAAATAAACGAGGGAGGGAGGGAAAATGAAAAAGTTAAAATTGAAAAAAAAAAAAAATAATCCCGCGACAAATCATTCTAGCTTCGCACGGCTAAAACTTTAAAGCAGCGCGACAATTCACCTGTGCAAGTACGACTCCAAGGACGCTTCTGACGTAACTTATGGAGGCCCCCTCTCAAAACAGAAAGGAAAAACTCAAAGTTGCGCACTGCGTTTTCACTGGGCCGTTTCACTCAGCCTGAAAAGCGCGAATCATAATAACAAATTTAGTGTTCGGGACAGCGAAGAGGGTATTTCACGTTCCACCCACTGCCAAATTTATACCTACTAGAATCAAATGTTTCTGAGCGACCCCGGAAGTGTAATTCACGTTGCGGGGACCCGCGCTCGAAATAAACGAGGGAGGGAGGGAAAATGAAAAAGTTGAAATTGAAAAAAAAAAAAATAATCCCGCGACAAATCATTCTAGCTTCGCACGGCTAAAACTTTAAAGCAGCGCGACAATTCACCTGTGCAAGTACGACTCCAAGGACGCTTCTGACGTAACTTATGGAGGCCCCCTCTCAAAACAGAAAGGAAAAACTCAAAGCTGCACACTGCGTTTTCACTGGGCCGTTTCACTCAGCCTGAAAAGCGCGAATCATAATAACAAATTTAGTGTTCGGGACAGCGAAGAGGGTATTTCACGTTCCACCCACTGCCAAATTTATACCTACTAGAATCAAATGTTTCTGAGCGACCCCGGAAGTGTAATTCACGTTGCGGGGACCCGCGCTCGAAATAAACGAGGGAGGGAGGGAAAATGAAAAAGTTAAAATTGAAAAAAAAAAAAAATAATCCCGCGACAAATCATTCTAGCTTCGCACGGCTAAAACTTTAAAGCAGCGCGACAATTCACCTGTGCAAGTACGACTCCAAGGACGCTTCTGACGTAACTTATGGAGGCCCCCTCTCAAAACAGAAAGGAAAAACTCAAAGCTGCGCACTGCGCTTTCACTGGGCCGTTTCACTCAGCCTGAAAAGCGCGAATCATAATAACAAATTTAGTGTTCGGGACAGCGAAGAGGGTATTTCACGTTCCACCCACTGCCAAATTTATACCTACTAGAATCAAATGTTTCTGAGCGACCCCGGAAGTGTAATTCACGTTGCGGGGACCCGCGCTCGAAATAAACGAGGGAGGGAGGGAAAATGAAAAAGTTAAAATTGAAAAAAAAAAAAAATAATCCCGCGACAAATCATTCTAGCTTCGCACGGCTAAAACTTTAAAGCAGCGCGACAATTCACCTGTGCAAGTACGACTCCAAGGACGCTTCTGACGTAACTTATGGAGGCCCCCTCTCAAAACAGAAAGGAAAAACTCAAAGTTGCGCACTGCGTTTTCACTGGGCCGTTTCACTCAGCCTGAAAAGCGCGAATCATAATAACAAATTTAGTGTTCGGGACAGCGAAGAGGGTATTTCACGTTCCACCCACTGCCAAATTTATACCTACTAGAATCAAATGTTTCTGAGCGACCCCGGAAGTGTAATTCACGTTGCGGGGACCCGCGCTCGAAATAAACGAGGGAGGGAGGGAAAATGAAAAAGTTGAAATTGAAAAAAAAAAAAATAATCCCGCGACAAATCATTCTAGCTTCGCACGGCTAAAACTTTAAAGCAGCGCGACAATTCACCTGTGCAAGTACGACTCCAAGGACGCTTCTGACGTAACTTATGGAGGCCCCCTCTCAAAACAGAAAGGAAAAACTCAAAGTTGCACACTGCGCTTTCACTGGGCCGTTTCACTCAGCCTGAAAAGCGCGAATCATAATAACAAATTTAGTGTTCGGGACAGCGAAGAGGGTATTTCACGTTCCACCCACTGCCAAATTTATACCTACTAGAATCAAATGTTTCTGAGCGACCCCGGAAGTGTAATTCACGTTGCGGGGACCCGCGCTCGAAATAAACGAGGGAGGGAGGGAAAATGAAAAAGTTGAAATTGAAAAAAAAAAAAATAATCCCGCGACAAATCATTCTAGCTTCGCACGGCTAAAACTTTAAAGCAGCGCGACAATTCACCTGTGCAAGTACGACTCCAAGGACGCTTCTGACGTAACTTATGGAGGCCCCCTCTCAAAACAGAAAGGAAAAACTCAAAGCTGCACACTGCGTTTTCACTGGGCCGTTTCACTCAGCCTGAAAAGCGCGAATCATAATAACAAATTTAGTGTTCGGGACAGCGAAGAGGGTATTTCACGTTCCACCCACTGCCAAATTTATACCTACTAGAATCAAATGTTTCTGAGCGACCCCGGAAGTGTAATTCACGTTGCGGGGACCCGCGCTCGAAATAAACGAGGGAGGGAGGGAAAATGAAAAAGTTGAAATTGAAAAAAAAAAAAATAATCCCGCGACAAATCATTCTAGCTTCGCACGGCTAAAACTTTAAAGCAGCGCGACAATTCACCTGTGCAAGTACGACTCCAAGGACGCTTCTGACGTAACTTATGGAGGCCCCCTCTCAAAACAGAAAGGAAAAACTCAAAGTTGCGCACTGCGTTTTCACTGGGCCGTTTCACTCAGCCTGAAAAGCGCGAATCATAATAACAAATTTAGTGTTCGGGACAGCGAAGAGGGTATTTCACGTTCCACCCACTGCCAAATTTATACCTACTAGAATCAAATGTTTCTGAGCGACCCCGGAAGTGTAATTCACGTTGCGGGGACCCGCGCTCGAAATAAACGAGGGAGGGAGGGAAAATGAAAAAGTTGAAATTGAAAAAAAAAAAAATAATCCCGCGACAAATCATTCTAGCTTCGCACGGCTAAAACTTTAAAGCAGCGCGACAATTCACCTGTGCAAGTACGACTCCAAGGACGCTTCTGACGTAACTTATGGAGGCCCCCTCTCAAAACAGAAAGGAAAAACTCAAAGCTGCACACTGCGTTTTCACTGGGCCGTTTCACTCAGCCTGAAAAGCGCGAATCATAATAACAAATTTAGTGTTCGGGACAGCGAAGAGGGTATTTCACGTTCCACCCACTGCCAAATTTATACCTACTAGAATCAAATGTTTCTGAGCGACCCCGGAAGTGTAATTCACGTTGCGGGGACCCGCGCTCGAAATAAAGGGGGGAGGGAGGGAAAATGAAAAAGTTGAAATTGAAAAAAAAAAAAATAATCCCGCGACAAATCATTCTAGCTTCGCACGGCTAAAACTTTAAAGCAGCGCGACAATTCACCTGTGCAAGTACGACTCCAAGGACGCTTCTGACGTAACTTATGGAGGCCCCCTCTCAAAACAGAAAGGAAAAACTCAAAGTTGCGCACTGCGTTTTCACTGGGCCGTTTCACTCAGCCTGAAAAGCGCGAATCATAATAACAAATTTAGTGTTCGGGACAGCGAAGAGGGTATTTCACGTTCCACCCACTGCCAAATTTATACCTACTAGAATCAAATGTTTCTGAGCGACCCCGGAAGTGTAATTCACGTTGCGGGGACCCGCGCTCGAAATAAACGAGGGAGGGAGGGAAAATGAAAAAGTTGAAATTGAAAAAAAAAAAAAATAATCCCGCGACAAATCATTCTAGCTTCGCACGGCTAAAACTTTAAAGCAGCGCGACAATTCACCTGTGCAAGTACGACTCCAAGGACGCTTCTGACGTAACTTATGGAGGCCCCCTCTCAAAACAGAAAGGAAAAACTCAAAGTTGCGCACTGCGCTTTCACTGGGCCGTTTCACTCAGCCTGAAAAGCGCGAATCATAATAACAAATTTAGTGTTCGGGACAGCGAAGAGGGTATTTCACGTTCCACCCACTGCCAAATTTATACCTACTAGAATCAAATGTTTCTGAGCGACCCCGGAAGTGTAATTCACGTTGCGGGGACCCGCGCTCGAAATAAACGAGGGAGGGAGGGAAAATGAAAAAGTTGAAATTGAAAAAAAAAAAAATAATCCCGCGACAAATCATTCTAGCTTCGCACGGCTAAAACTTTAAAGCAGCGCGACAATTCACCTGTGCAAGTACGACTCCAAGGACGCTTCTGACGTAACTTATGGAGGCCCCCTCTCAAAACAGAAAGGAAAAACTCAAAGTTGCGCACTGCGTTTTCACTGGGCCGTTTCACTCAGCCTGAAAAGCGCGAATCATAATAACAAATTTAGTGTTCGGGACAGCGAAGAGGGTATTTCACGTTCCACCCACTGCCAAATTTATACCTACTAGAATCAAATGTTTCTGAGCGACCCCGGAAGTGTAATTCACGTTGCGGGGACCCGCGCTCGAAATAAACGAGGGAGGGAGGGAAAATGAAAAAGTTGAAATTGAAAAAAAAAAAAAATAATCCCGCGACAAATCATTCTAGCTTCGCACGGCTAAAACTTTAAAGCAGCGCGACAATTCACCTGTGCAAGTACGACTCCAAGGACGCTTCTGACGTAACTTATGGAGGCCCCCTCTCAAAACAGAAAGGAAAAACTCAAAGTTGCGCACTGCGTTTTCACTGGGCCGTTTCACTCAGCCTGAAAAGCGCGAATCATAATAACAAATTTAGTGTTCGGGACAGCGAAGAGGGTATTTCACGTTCCACCCACTGCCAAATTTATACCTACTAGAATCAAATGTTTCTGAGCGACCCCGGAAGTGTAATTCACGTTGCGGGGACCCGCGCTCGAAATAAACGAGGGAGGGAGGGAAAATGAAAAAGTTGAAATTGAAAAAAAAAAAAATAATCCCGCGACAAATCATTCTAGCTTCGCACGGCTAAAACTTTAAAGCAGCGCGACAATTCACCTGTGCAAGTACGACTCCAAGGACGCTTCTGACGTAACTTATGGAGGCCCCCTCTCAAAACAGAAAGGAAAAACTCAAAGCTGCACACTGCGTTTTCACTGGGCCGTTTCACTCAGCCTGAAAAGCGCGAATCATAATAACAAATTTAGTGTTCGGGACAGCGAAGAGGGTATTTCACGTTCCACCCACTGCCAAATTTATACCTACTAGAATCAAATGTTTCTGAGCGACCCCGGAAGTGTAATTCACGTGGCGGGGACCCGCGCTCGAAATAAACGAGGGAGGGAGGGAAAATGAAAAAGTTGAAATTGAAAAAAAAAAAAATAATCCCGCGACAAATCATTCTAGCTTCGCACGGCTAAAACTTTAAAGCAGCGCGACAATTCACCTGTGCAAGTACGACTCCAAGGACGCTCCTGACGTAACTTATGGAGGCCCCCTCTCAAAACAGAAAGGAAAAACTCAAAGCTGCGCACTGCGCTTTCACTGGGCCGTTTCACTCAGCCTGAAAAGCGCGAATCATAATAACAAATTTAGTGTTCGGGACAGCGAAGAGGGTATTTCACGTTCCACCCACTGCCAAATTTATACCTACTAGAATCAAATGTTTCTGAGCGACCCCGGAAGTGTAATTCACGTTGCGGGGACCCGCGCTCGAAATAAACGAGGGAGGGAGGGAAAATGAAAAAGTTGAAATTGAAAAAAAAAAAAATAATCCCGCGACAAATCATTCTAGCTTCGCACGGCTAAAACTTTAAAGCAGCGCGACAATTCACCTGTGCAAGTACGACTCCAAGGACGCTTCTGACGTAACTTATGGAGGCCCCCTCTCAAAACAGAAAGGAAAAACTCAAAGCTGCACACTGCGTTTTCACTGGGCCGTTTCACTCAGCCTGAAAAGCGCGAATCATAATAACAAATTTAGTGTTCGGGACAGCGAAGAGGGTATTTCACGTTCCACCCACTGCCAAATTTATACCTACTAGAATCAAATGTTTCTGAGCGACCCCGGAAGTGTAATTCACGTTGCGGGGACCCGCGCTCGAAATAAACGAGGGAGGGAGGGAAAATGAAAAAGTTGAAATTGAAAAAAAAAAAAATAATCCCGCGACAAATCATTCTAGCTTCGCACGGCTAAAACTTTAAAGCAGCGCGACAATTCACCTGTGCAAGTACGACTCCAAGGACGCTCCTGACGTAACTTATGGAGGCCCCCTCTCAAAACAGAAAGGAAAAACTCAAAGTTGCGCACTGCGTTTTCACTGGGCCGTTTCACTCAGCCTGAAAAGCGCGAATCATAATAACAAATTTAGTGTTCGGGACAGCGAAGAGGGTATTTCACGTTCCACCCACAGCCAAATTTATACCTACTAGAATCAAATGTTTCTGAGCGACCCCGGAAGTGTAATTCACGTGGCGGGGACCCGCGCTCGAAATAAACGAGGGAGGGAGGGAAAATGAAAAAGTTGAAATTGAAAAAAAAAAAAATAATCCCGCGATAAATCATTCTAGCTTCGCACGGCTAAAACTTTAAAGCAGCGCGACAATTCACCTGTGCAAGTACGACTCCAAGGACGCTCCTGACGTAACTTATGGAGGCCCCCTCTCAAAACAGAAAGGAAAAACTCAAACCTGCGCACTGCGCTTTCACTGGGCCGTTTCACTCAGCCTGAAAAGCGCGAATCATAATAACAAATTTAGTGTTCGGGACAGCGAAGAGGGTATTTCACGTTCCACCCACTGCCAAATTTATACCTACTAGAATAAAATGTTTCTGAGCGACCCCGGAAGTGTAATTCACGTGGCGGGGACCCGCGCTCGAAATAAACGAGGGAGGGAGGGAAAATGAAAAAGTTGAAATTGAAAAAAAAAAAAATAATCCCGCGATAAATCATTCTAGCTTCGCACGGCTAAAACTTTAAAGCAGCGCGACAATTCACCTGTGCAAGTACGACTCCAAGGACGCTCCTGACGTAACTTATGGAGGCCCCCTCTCAAAACAGAAAGGAAAAACTCAAACCTGCGCACTGCGCTTTCACTGGGCCGTTTCACTCAGCCTGAAAAGCGCGAATCATAATAACAAATTTAGTGTTCGGGACAGCGAAGAGGGTATTTCACGTTCCACCCACTGCCAAATTTATACCTACTAGAATAAAATGTTTCTGAGCGACCCCGGAAGTGTAATTCACGTGGCGGGGACCCGCGCTCGAAATAAACGAGGGAGGGAGGGAAAATGAAAAAGTTAAAATTGAAAAAAAAAAAAAAAATAATCCCGCGACAAATCATTCTAGCTTCGCACGGCTAAAACTTTAAAGCAGCGCGACAATTCACCTGTGCAAGTACGACTCCAAGGACGCTCCTGACGTAACTTATGGAGGCCCCCTCTCAAAACAGAAAGTAAAAACTCAAAGTTGCGCACTGCGCTTTCACTGGGCCGTTTCACTCAGCCTGAAAAGCGCGAATCATAATAACAAATTTAGTGTTCGGGACAGCGAAGAGGGTATTTCACGTTCCACCCACTGCCAAATTTATACCTACTAGAATCAAATGTTTCTGAGCGACCCCGGAAGTGTAATTCACGTGGCGGGGACCCGCGCTCGAAATAAACGAGGGAGGGAGGGAAAATGAAAAAGTTGAAATTGAAAAAAAAAAAAATAATCCCGCGACAAATCATTCTAGCTTCGCACGGCTAAAACTTTAAAGCAGCGCGACAATTCACCTGTGCAAGTACGACTCCAAGGACGCTTCTGACGTAACTTATGGAGGCCCCCTCTCAAAACAGAAAGGAAAAACTCAAAGCTGCGCACTGCGCTTTCACTGGGCCGTTTCACTCAGCCTGAAAAGCGCGAATCATAATAACAAATTTAGTGTTCGGGACAGCGAAGAGGGTATTTCACGTTCCACCCACTGCCAAATTTATACCTACTAGAATCAAATGTTTCTGAGCGACCCCGGAAGTGTAATTCACGTTGCGGGGACCCGCGCTCGAAATAAACGAGGGAGGGAGGGAAAATGAAAAAGTTGAAATTGAAAAAAAAAAAAATAATCCCGCGATAAATCATTCTAGCTTCGCACGGCTAAAACTTTAAAGCAGCGCGACAATTCACCTGTGCAAGTACGACTCCAAGGACGCTCCTGACGTAACTTATGGAGGCCCCCTCTCAAAACAGAAAGGAAAAACTCAAACCTGCGCACTGCGCTTTCACTGGGCCGTTTCACTCAGCCTGAAAAGCGCGAATCATAATAACAAATTTAGTGTTCGGGACAGCGAAGAGGGTATTTCACGTTCCACCCACTGCCAAATTTATACCTACTAGAATAAAATGTTTCTGAGCGACCCCGGAAGTGTAATTCACGTGGCGGGGACCCGCGCTCGAAATAAACGAGGGAGGGAGGGAAAATGAAAAAGTTGAAATTGAAAAAAAAAAAAATAATCCCGCGATAAATCATTCTAGCTTCGCACGGCTAAAACTTTAAAGCAGCGCGACAATTCACCTGTGCAAGTACGACTCCAAGGACGCTCCTGACGTAACTTATGGAGGCCCCCTCTCAAAACAGAAAGGAAAAACTCAAACCTGCGCACTGCGCTTTCACTGGGCCGTTTCACTCAGCCTGAAAAGCGCGAATCATAATAACAAATTTAGTGTTCGGGACAGCGAAGAGGGTATTTCACGTTCCACCCACTGCCAAATTTATACCTACTAGAATAAAATGTTTCTGAGCGACCCCGGAAGTGTAATTCACGTGGCGGGGACCCGCGCTCGAAATAAACGAGGGAGGGAGGGAAAATGAAAAAGTTGAAATTGAAAAAAAAAAAAATAATCCCGCGATAAATCATTCTAGCTTCGCACGGCTAAAACTTTAAAGCAGCGCGACAATTCACCTGTGCAAGTACGACTCCAAGGACGCTCCTGACGTAACTTATGGAGGCCCCCTCTCAAAACAGAAAGGAAAAACTCAAACCTGCGCACTGCGTTTTCACTGGGCCGTTTCACTCAGCCTGAAAAGCGCGAATCATAATAACAAATTTAGTGTTCGGGACAGCGAAGAGGGTATTTCACGTTCCACCCACTGCCAAATTTATACCTACTAGAATAAAATGTTTCTGAGCGACCCCGGAAGTGTAATTCACGTGGCGGGGACCCGCGCTCGAAATAAACGAGGGAGGGAGGGAAAATGAAAAAGTTGAAATTGAAAAAAAAAAAAATAATCCCGCGATAAATCATTCTAGCTTCGCACGGCTAAAACTTTAAAGCAGCGCGACAATTCACCTGTGCAAGTACGACTCCAAGGACGCTCCTGACGTAACTTATGGAGGCCCCCTCTCAAAACAGAAAGGAAAAACTCAAACCTGCGCACTGCGCTTTCACTGGGCCGTTTCACTCAGCCTGAAAAGCGCGAATCATAATAACAAATTTAGTGTTCGGGACAGCGAAGAGGGTATTTCACGTTCCACCCACTGCCAAATTTATACCTACTAGAATAAAATGTTTCTGAGCGACCCCGGAAGTGTAATTCACGTGGCGGGGACCCGCGCTCGAAATAAACGAGGGAGGGAGGGAAAATGAAAAAGTTGAAATTGAAAAAAAAAAAAATAATCCCGCGATAAATCATTCTAGCTTCGCACGGCTAAAACTTTAAAGCAGCGCGACAATTCACCTGTGCAAGTACGACTCCAAGGACGCTCCTGACGTAACTTATGGAGGCCCCCTCTCAAAACAGAAAGGAAAAACTCAAACCTGCGCACTGCGCTTTCACTGGGCCGTTTCACTCAGCCTGAAAAGCGCGAATCATAATAACAAATTTAGTGTTCGGGACAGCGAAGAGGGTATTTCACGTTCCACCCACTGCCAAATTTATACCTACTAGAATAAAATGTTTCTGAGCGACCCCGGAAGTGTAATTCACGTGGCGGGGACCCGCGCTCGAAATAAACGAGGGAGGGAGGGAAAATGAAAAAGTTGAAATTGAAAAAAAAAAAAATAATCCCGCGATAAATCATTCTAGCTTCGCACGGCTAAAACTTTAAAGCAGCGCGACAATTCACCTGTGCAAGTACGACTCCAAGGACGCTCCTGACGTAACTTATGGAGGCCCCCTCTCAAAACAGAAAGGAAAAACTCAAACCTGCGCACTGCGCTTTCACTGGGCCGTTTCACTCAGCCTGAAAAGCGCGAATCATAATAACAAATTTAGTGTTCGGGACAGCGAAGAGGGTATTTCACGTTCCACCCACTGCCAAATTTATACCTACTAGAATAAAATGTTTCTGAGCGACCCCGGAAGTGTAATTCACGTGGCGGGGACCCGCGCTCGAAATAAACGAGGGAGGGAGGGAAAATGAAAAAGTTGAAATTGAAAAAAAAAAAAATAATCCCGCGATAAATCATTCTAGCTTCGCACGGCTAAAACTTTAAAGCAGCGCGACAATTCACCTGTGCAAGTACGACTCCAAGGACGCTCCTGACGTAACTTATGGAGGCCCCCTCTCAAAACAGAAAGGAAAAACTCAAACCTGCGCACTGCGCTTTCACTGGGCCGTTTCACTCAGCCTGAAAAGCGCGAATCATAATAACAAATTTAGTGTTCGGGACAGCGAAGAGGGTATTTCACGTTCCACCCACTGCCAAATTTATACCTACTAGAATAAAATGTTTCTGAGCGACCCCGGAAGTGTAATTCACGTGGCGGGGACCCGCGCTCGAAATAAACGAGGGAGGGAGGGAAAATGAAAAAGTTGAAATTGAAAAAAAAAAAAATAATCCCGCGATAAATCATTCTAGCTTCGCACGGCTAAAACTTTAAAGCAGCGCGACAATTCACCTGTGCAAGTACGACTCCAAGGACGCTCCTGACGTAACTTATGGAGGCCCCCTCTCAAAACAGAAAGGAAAAACTCAAACCTGCGCACTGCGCTTTCACTGGGCCGTTTCACTCAGCCTGAAAAGCGCGAATCATAATAACAAATTTAGTGTTCGGGACAGCGAAGAGGGTATTTCACGTTCCACCCACTGCCAAATTTATACCTACTAGAATAAAATGTTTCTGAGCGACCCCGGAAGTGTAATTCACGTGGCGGGGACCCGCGCTCGAAATAAACGAGGGAGGGAGGGAAAATGAAAAAGTTGAAATTGAAAAAAAAAAAAATAATCCCGCGATAAATCATTCTAGCTTCGCACGGCTAAAACTTTAAAGCAGCGCGACAATTCACCTGTGCAAGTACGACTCCAAGGACGCTCCTGACGTAACTTATGGAGGCCCCCTCTCAAAACAGAAAGGAAAAACTCAAACCTGCGCACTGCGCTTTCACTGGGCCGTTTCACTCAGCCTGAAAAGCGCGAATCATAATAACAAATTTAGTGTTCGGGACAGCGAAGAGGGTATTTCACGTTCCACCCACTGCCAAATTTATACCTACTAGAATAAAATGTTTCTGAGCGACCCCGGAAGTGTAATTCACGTGGCGGGGACCCGCGCTCGAAATAAACGAGGGAGGGAGGGAAAATGAAAAAGTTGAAATTGAAAAAAAAAAAAATAATCCCGCGATAAATCATTCTAGCTTCGCACGGCTAAAACTTTAAAGCAGCGCGACAATTCACCTGTGCAAGTACGACTCCAAGGACGCTCCTGACGTAACTTATGGAGGCCCCCTCTCAAAACAGAAAGGAAAAACTCAAACCTGCGCACTGCGCTTTCACTGGGCCGTTTCACTCAGCCTGAAAAGCGCGAATCATAATAACAAATTTAGTGTTCGGGACAGCGAAGAGGGTATTTCACGTTCCACCCACTGCCAAATTTATACCTACTAGAATAAAATGTTTCTGAGCGACCCCGGAAGTGTAATTCACGTGGCGGGGACCCGCGCTCGAAATAAACGAGGGAGGGAGGGAAAATGAAAAAGTTAAAATTGAAAAAAAAAAAAAAAATAATCCCGCGACAAATCATTCTAGCTTCGCACGGCTAAAACTTTAAAGCAGCGCGACAATTCACCTGTGCAAGTACGACTCCAAGGACGCTCCTGACGTAACTTATGGAGGCCCCCTCTCAAAACAGAAAGTAAAAACTCAAAGTTGCGCACTGCGCTTTCACTGGGCCGTTTCACTCAGCCTGAAAAGCGCGAATCATAATAACAAATTTAGTGTTCGGGACAGCGAAGAGGGTATTTCACGTTCCACCCACTGCCAAATTTATATCTACTAGAATAAAATGTTTCTGAGCGACCCCGGAAGTGTAATTCACGTGGCGGGGACCCGCGCTCGAAATAAACGAGGGAGGGAGGGAAAATGAAAAAGTTAAAATTGAAAAAAAAAAAAAAAATAATCCCGCGACAAATCATTCTAGCTTCGCACGGCTAAAACTTTAAAGCAGCGCGACAATTCACCTGTGCAAGTACGACTCCAAGGACGCTCCTGACGTAACTTATGGAGGCCCCCTCTCAAAACAGAAAGGAAAAACTCAAACCTGCGCACTGCGCTTTCACTGGGCCGTTTCACTCAGCCTGAAAAGCGCGAATCATAATAACAAATTTAGTGTTCGGGACAGCGAAGAGGGTATTTCACGTTCCACCCACTGCCAAATTTATATCTACTAGAATAAAATGTTTCTGAGCGACCCCGGAAGTGTAATTCACGTGGCGGGGACCCGCGCTCGAAATAAACGAGGGAGGGAGGGAAAATGAAAAAGTTAAAATTGAAAAAAAAAAAAAAATAATCCCGCGACAAATCATTCTAGCTTCGCACGGCTAAAACTTTAAAGCAGCGCGACAATTCACCTGTGCAAGTACGACTCCAAGGACGCTCCTGACGTAACTTATGGAGGCCCCCTCTCAAAACAGAAAGTAAAAACTCAAAGTTGCGCACTGCGCTTTCACTGGGCCGTTTCACTCAGCCTGAAAAGCGCGAATCATAATAACAAATTTAGTGTTCGGGACAGCGAAGAGGGTATTTCACGTTCCACCCACTGCCAAATTTATATCTACTAGAATAAAATGTTTCTGAGCGACCCCGGAAGTGTAATTCACGTGGCGGGGACCCGCGCTCGAAATAAACGAGGGAGGGAGGGAAAATGAAAAAGTTAAAATTGAAAAAAAAAAAAAAAATAATCCCGCGACAAATCATTCTAGCTTCGCACGGCTAAAACTTTAAAGCAGCGCGACAATTCACCTGTGCAAGTACGACTCCAAGGACGCTCCTGACGTAACTTATGGAGGCCCCCTCTCAAAACAGAAAGTAAAAACTCAAAGTTGCGCACTGCGCTTTCACTGGGCCGTTTCACTCAGCCTGAAAAGCGCGAATCATAATAACAAATTTAGTGTTCGGGACAGCGAAGAGGGTATTTCACGTTCCACCCACTGCCAAATTTATATCTACTAGAATAAAATGTTTCTGAGCGACCCCGGAAGTGTAATTCACGTGGCGGGGACTCGCGCTCGAAATAAACGAGGGAGGGAGGGAAAATGAAAAAGTTAAAATTGAAAAAAAAAAAAAAATAATCCCGCGACAAATCATTCTAGCTTCGCACGGCTAAAACTTTAAAGCAGCGCGACAATTCACCTGTGCAAGTACGACTCCAAGGACGCTCCTGACGTAACTTATGGAGGCCCCCTCTCAAAACAGAAAGTAAAAACTCAAAGTTGCGCACTGCGCTTTCACTGGGCCGTTTCACTCAGCCTGAAAAGCGCGAATCATAATAACAAATTTAGTGTTCGGGACAGCGAAGAGGGTATTTCACGTTCCACCCACTGCCAAATTTATACCTACTAGAATAAAATGTTTCTGAGCGACCCCGGAAGTGTAATTCACGTGGCGGGGACTCGCGCTCGAAATAAACGAGGGAGGGAGGGAAAATGAAAAAGTTAAAATTGAAAAAAAAAAAAAATAATCCCGCGACAAATCATTCTAGCTTCGCACGGCTAAAACTTTAAAGCAGCGCGACAATTCACCTGTGCAAGTACGACTCCAAGGACGCTCCTGACGTAACTTATGGAGGCCCCCTCTCAAAACAGAAAGTAAAAACTCAAAGCTGCACACTGCGTTTTCACTGGGCCGTTTCACTCAGCCTGAAAAGCGCGAATCATAATAACAAATTTAGTGTTCGGGACAGCGAAGAGGGTATTTCACGTTCCACCCACTGCCAAATTTATATCTACTAGAATAAAATGTTTCTGAGCGACCCCGGAAGTGTAATTCACGTGGCGGGGACTCGCGCTCGAAATAAACGAGGGAGGGAGGGAAAATGAAAAAGTTAAAATTGAAAAAAAAAAAAAATAATCCCGCGACAAATCATTCTAGCTTTGCACGGCTAAAACTTTAAAGCAGCGCGACAATTCACCTGTGCAAGTACGACTCCAAGGACGCTCCTGACGTAACTTATGGAGGCCCCCTCTCAAAACAGAAGGTAAAAACTCAAAGCTGCACACTGCGTTTTCACTGGGCCGTTTCACTCAGCCTGAAAAGCGCGAATCATAATAACAAATTTAGTGTTCGGGACAGCGAAGAGGGTATTTCACGTTCCACCCACTGCCAAATTTATATCTACTAGAATAAAATGTTTCTGAGCGACCCCGGAAGTGTAATTCACGTGGCGGGGACTCGCGCTCGAAATAAACGAGGGAGGGAGGGAAAATGAAAAAGTTAAAATTGAAAAAAAAAAAAAATAATCCCGCGACAAATCATTCTAGCTTCGCACGGCTAAAACTTTAAAGCAGCGCGACAATTCACCTGTGCAAGTACGACTCCAAGGACGCTCCTGACGTAACTTATGGAGGCCCCCACTCAAAACAGAAAGGAAAAACTCAAAGTTGCGCACTGCGCTTTCACTGGGCCGTTTCACTCAGCCTGAAAAGCGCGAATCATAATAACAAATTTAGTGTTCGGGACAGCGAAGAGGGTATTTCACGTTCCACCCACTGCCAAATTTATACCTACTAGAATAAAATGTTTCTGAGCGACCCCGGAAGTGTAATTCACGTGGCGGGGACTCGCGCTCGAAATAAACGAGGGAGGGAGGGAAAATGAAAAAGTTAAAATTGAAAAAAAAAAAAAATAATCCCGCGACAAATCATTCTAGCTTCGCACGGCTAAAACTTTAAAGCAGCGCGACAATTCACCTGTGCAAGTACGACTCCAAGGACGCTCCTGACGTAACTTATGGAGGCCCCCTCTCAAAACAGAAAGTAAAAACTCAAAGCTGCACACTGCGTTTTCACTGGGCCGTTTCACTCAGCCTGAAAAGCGCGAATCATAATAACAAATTTAGTGTTCGGGACAGCGAAGAGGGTATTTCACGTTCCACCCACTGCCAAATTTATATCTACTAGAATAAAATGTTTCTGAGCGACCCCGGAAGTGTAATTCACGTGGCGGGGACTCGCGCTCGAAATAAACGAGGGAGGGAGGGAAAATGAAAAAGTTAAAATTGAAAAAAAAAAAAAATAATCCCGCGACAAATCATTCTAGCTTTGCACGGCTAAAACTTTAAAGCAGCGCGACAATTCACCTGTGCAAGTACGACTCCAAGGACGCTCCTGACGTAACTTATGGAGGCCCCCTCTCAAAACAGAAGGTAAAAACTCAAAGCTGCGCACTGCGCTTTCACTGGGCCGTTTCACTCAGCCTGAAAAGCGCGAATCATAATAACAAATTTAGTGTTCGGGACAGCGAAGAGGGTATTTCACGTTCCACCCACTGCCAAATTTATACCTACTAGAATAAAATGTTTCTGAGCGACCCCGGAAGTGTAATTCACGTGGCGGGGACTCGCGCTCGAAATAAACGAGGGAGGGAGGGAAAATGAAAAAGTTAAAATTGAAAAAAAAAAAAAATAATCCCGCGACAAATCATTCTAGCTTTGCACGGCTAAAACTTTAAAGCAGCGCGACAATTCACCTGTGCAAGTACGACTCCAAGGACGCTCCTGACGTAACTTATGGAGGCCCCCTCTCAAAACAGAAGGTAAAAACTCAAAGCTGCGCACTGCGCTTTCACTGGGCCGTTTCACTCAGCCTGAAAAGCGCGAATCATAATAACAAATTTAGTGTTCGGGACAGCGAAGAGGGTATTTCACGTTCCACCCACTGCCAAATTTATATCTACTAGAATAAAATGTTTCTGAGCGACCCCGGAAGTGTAATTCACGTGGCGGGGACTCGCGCTCGAAATAAACGAGGGAGGGAGGGAAAATGAAAAAGTTAAAATTGAAAAAAAAAAAAAATAATCCCGCGACAAATCATTCTAGCTTCGCACGGCTAAAACTTTAAAGCAGCGCGACAATTCACCTGTGCAAGTACGACTCCAAGGACGCTCCTGACGTAACTTATGGAGGCCCCCTCTCAAAACAGAAGGTAAAAACTCAAAGCTGCGCACTGCGCTTTCACTGGGCCGTTTCACTCAGCCTGAAAAGCGCGAATCATAATAACAAATTTAGTGTTCGGGACAGCGAAGAGGGTATTTCACGTTCCACCCACTGCCAAATTTATATCTACTAGAATAAAATGTTTCTGAGCGACCCCGGAAGTGTAATTCACGTGGCGGGGACTCGCGCTCGAAATAAACGAGGGAGGGAGGGAAAATGAAAAAGTTAAAATTGAAAAAAAAAAAAAAATAATCCCGCGACAAATCATTCTAGCTTCGCACGGCTAAAACTTTAAAGCAGCGCGACAATTCACCTGTGCAAGTACGACTCCAAGGACGCTCCTGACGTAACTTATGGAGGCCCCCTCTGAAAACAGAAAGGAAAAACTCAAAGCTGCACACTGCGTTTTCACTGGGCCGTTTCACTCAGCCTGAAAAGCGCGAATCATAATAACAAATTTAGTGTTCGGGACAGCGAAGAGGGTATTTCACGTTCCACCCACTGCCAAATTTATATCTACTAGAATAAAATGTTTCTGAGCGACCCCGGAAGTGTAATTCACGTGGCGGGGACTCGCGCTCGAAATAAACGAGGGAGGGAGGGAAAATGAAAAAGTTAAAATTGAAAAAAAAAAAAAAATAATCCCGCGACAAATCATTCTAGCTTTGCACGGCTAAAACTTTAAAGCAGCGCGACAATTCACCTGTGCAAGTACGACTCCAAGGACGCTCCTGACGTAACTTATGGAGGCCCCCTCTCAAAACAGAAAGGAAAAACTCAAAGCTGCGCACTGCGTTTTCACTGGGCCGTTTCACACAGCCTGAAAAGCGCGAATCATAATAACAAATTTAGTGTTCGGGACAGCGAAGAGGGTATTTCACGTTCCACCCACTGCCAAATTTATATCTACTAGAATAAAATGTTTCTGAGCGACCCCGGAAGTGTAATTCACGTGGCGGGGACTCGCGCTCGAAATAAACGAGGGAGGGAGGGAAAATGAAAAAGTTAAAATTGAAAAAAAAAAAAAAAATAATCCCGCGACAAATCATTCTAGCTTCGCACGGCTAAAACTTTAAAGCAGCGCGACAATTCACCTGTGCAAGTACGACTCCAAGGACGCTCCTGACGTAACTTATGGAGGCCCCCTCTCAAAACAGAAAGGAAAAACTCAAAGCTGCGCACTGCGTTTTCACTGGGCCGTTTCACACAGCCTGAAAAGCGCGAATCATAATAACAAATTTAGTGTTCGGGACAGCGAAGAGGGTATTTCACGTTCCACCCACTGCCAAATTTATATCTACTAGAATAAAATGTTTCTGAGCGACCCCGGAAGTGTAATTCACGTGGCGGGGACTCGCGCTCGAAATAAACGAGGGAGGGAGGGAAAATGAAAAAGTTAAAATTGAAAAAAAAAAAAAAATAATCCCGCGACAAATCATTCTAGCTTCGCACGGCTAAAACTTTAAAGCAGCGCGACAATTCACCTGTGCAAGTACGACTCCAAGGACGCTCCTGACGTAACTTATGGAGGCCCCCTCTCAAAACAGAAAGGAAAAACTCAAAGCTGCGCACTGCGTTTTCACTGGGCCGTTTCACACAGCCTGAAAAGCGCGAATCATAATAACAAATTTAGTGTTCGGGACAGCGAAGAGGGTATTTCACGTTCCACCCACTGCCAAATTTATATCTACTAGAATAAAATGTTTCTGAGCGACCCCGGAAGTGTAATTCACGTGGCGGGGACTCGCGCTCGAAATAAACGAGGGAGGGAGGGAAAATGAAAAAGTTAAAATTGAAAAAAAAAAAAAAAATAATCCCGCGACAAATCATTCTAGCTTTGCACGGCTAAAACTTTAAAGCAGCGCGACAATTCACCTGTGCAAGTACGACTCCAAGGACGCTCCTGACGTAACTTATGGAGGCCCCCTCTCAAAACAGAAAGGAAAAACTCAAAGCTGCGCACTGCGTTTTCACTGGGCCGTTTCACTCAGCCTGAAAAGCGCGAATCATAATAACAAATTTAGTGTTCGGGACAGCGAAGAGGGTATTTCACGTTCCACCCACTGCCAAATTTATATCTACTAGAATAAAATGTTTCTGAGCGACCCCGGAAGTGTAATTCACGTGGCGGGGACTCGCGCTCGAAATAAACGAGGGAGGGAGGGAAAATGAAAAAGTTAAAATTGAAAAAAAAAAAAAAATAATCCCGCGACAAATCATTCTAGCTTTGCACGGCTAAAACTTTAAAGCAGCGCGACAATTCACCTGTGCAAGTACGACTCCAAGGACGCTCCTGACGTAACTTATGGAGGCCCCCTCTCAAAACAGAAAGGAAAAACTCAAAGCTGCGCACTGCGTTTTCACTGGGCCGTTTCACTCAGCCTGAAAAGCGCGAATCATAATAACAAATTTAGTGTTCGGGACAGCGAAGAGGGTATTTCACGTTCCACCCACTGCCAAATTTATATCTACTAGAATAAAATGTTTCTGAGCGACCCCGGAAGTGTAATTCACGTGGCGGGGACTCGCGCTCGAAATAAACGAGGGAGGGAGGGAAAATGAAAAAGTTAAAATTGAAAAAAAAAAAAAAAATAATCCCGCGACAAATCATTCTAGCTTTGCACGGCTAAAACTTTAAAGCAGCGCGACAATTCACCTGTGCAAGTACGACTCCAAGGACGCTCCTGACGTAACTTATGGAGGCCCCCTCTCAAAACAGAAAGGAAAAACTCAAAGCTGCGCACTGCGTTTTCACTGGGCCGTTTCACTCAGCCTGAAAAGCGCGAATCATAATAACAAATTTAGTGTTCGGGACAGCGAAGAGGGTATTTCACGTTCCACCCACTGCCAAATTTATATCTACTAGAATAAAATGTTTCTGAGCGACCCCGGAAGTGTAATTCACGTGGCGGGGACTCGCGCTCGAAATAAACGAGGGAGGCAGGGAAAATGAAAAAGTTAAAATTGAAAAAAAAAAAAAAAATAATCCCGCGACAAATCATTCTAGCTTTGCACGGCTAAAACTTTAAAGCAGCGCGACAATTCACCTGTGCAAGTACGACTCCAAGGACGCTCCTGACGTAACTTATGGAGGCCCCCTCTCAAAACAGAAAGGAAAAACTCAAAGTTGCGCACTGCGTTTTCACTGGGCCGTTTCACACAGCCTGAAAAGCGCGAATCATAATAACAAATGAGTAAAGCTATACGCACTCCGGAGTGCGCTTCGCGCGGAAATGGCTATACGCACTCCTCCGAGAGATCATGCCGCTCGGGCCACCCTTTTCGAACGGCGCGTGAATCACTGGGGCGCTCGTTAACACAGCCCCCCGCCTGCGTTCACGCCGCTTCGCGGCGACAGTATCGGCTGCTAATTACAAAGCGTAACCAGTACACGCCGCTTCGCGGCGTCCAGCCGGCAATCCAAGCCCCGCTGTCCCCGATCGCACCTCCGGAAAGGGAGTCCGATACCATTTAGTTCTGCGAAGTTTCTCGACAACATTCGATTTTTTTTTTTCTTTTTTACTGCTCATCGCAAAAAAGGAAATGTCGTAAATATCGCCAAATGCCTCGACAAAACAAAATGTGTGAGAAGAAAAAAAAAAAAAGTAGGCCCACCGCGGATCGAACCCGCGTCCACTGGAGTATGAAGCGGACACTCTAACCTCTACGCCACAGCACCGCTTAGGAAACTCGTTCTGTCCACTCTTTTTATACGAGAAAAGCGGAGTGCGTATAGCCATTTCCGTCCGAAGCGCACTCCGGAGTGCGTATAGCTTTACTCATAACAAATTTAGTGTTCGGGACAGCGAAGAGGGTATTTCACGTTCCACCCACTGCCAAATTTCTACCTACTAGAATAAAATGTTTCTGAGCGACCCCGGAAGTGTAATTCACGTGGCGGGGACTCGCGCTCGAAATAAAGGAGGGAGGGAGGGAAAATGAAAAAGTTAAAATTGAAAAAAAAAAAAAAAATAATCCCGCGACAAATCATTCTAGCTTCGCACGGCTAAAACTTTAAAGCAGCGCGACAATTCACCTGTGCAAGTACGACTCCAAGGACGCTCCTGACGTAACTTATGGAGGCCCCCTCTCAAAACAGAAAGGAAAAACTCAAAGCTGCACACTGCGTTTTCACTGGGCCGTTTCACACAGCCTGAAAAGCGCGAATCATAATAACAAATTTAGTGTTCGGGACAGCGAAGAGGGTATTTCACGTTCCACCCACTGCCAAATTTATACCTACTAGAATAAAATGTTTCTGAGCGACCCCGGAAGTGTAATTCACGTGGCGGGGACTCGCGCTCGAAATAAACGAGGGAGGGAGGGAAAATGAAAAAGTTAAAATTGAAAAAAAAAAAAAAAATAATCCCGCGACAAATCATTCTAGCTTCGCACGGCTAAAACTTTAAAGCAGCGCGACAATTCACCAGTGCAAGTACGACTCCAAGGACGCTTCTGACGTAACTTATGGAGGCCCCCTCTCAAAACAGAAAGGAAAAACTCAAAGTTGCGCACTGCGTTTTCACTGGGCCGTTTCACACAGCCTGAAAAGCGCGAATCATAATAACAAATTTAGTGTTCGGGACAGCGAAGAGGGTATTTCACGTTCCACCCACTGCCAAATTTCTACCTACTAGAATAAAATGTCTCTGAGCGACCCCGGAAGTGTAATTCACGTGGCGGGGACTCGCGCTCGAAATAAAGGAGGGAGGGAGGGAAAATGAAAAAGTTGAAATTGAAAAAAAAAAAAATAATCCCGCGATAAATCATTCTAGCTTCGCACGGCTAAAACTTTAAAGCAGCGCGACAATTCACCAGTGCAAGTACGACTCCAAGGACGCTTCTGACGTAACTTATGGAGGCCCCCTCTCAAAACAGAAAGGAAAAACTCAAAGCTGCACACTGCGTTTTCACTGGGCCGTTTCACACAGCCTGAAAAGCGCGAATCATAATAACAAATTTAGTGTTCGGGACAGCGAAGAGGGTATTTCACGTTCCACCCACTGCCAAATTTATACCTACTAGAATAAAATGTTTCTGAGCGACCCCGGAAGTGTAATTCACGTGGCGGGGACTCGCGCTCGAAATAAACGAGGGAGGGAGGGAAAATGAAAAAGTTAAAATTGAAAAAAAAAAAAAAAATAATCCCGCGACAAATCATTCTAGCTTCGCACGGCTAAAACTTTAAAGCAGCGCGACAATTCACCAGTGCAAGTACGACTCCAAGGACGCTTCTGACGTAACTTATGGAGGCCCCCTCTCAAAACAGAAAGGAAAAACTCAAAGTTGCGCACTGCGTTTTCACTGGGCCGTTTCACACAGCCTGAAAAGCGCGAATCATAATAACAAATTTAGTGTTCGGGACAGCGAAGAGGGTATTTCACGTTCCACCCACTGCCAAATTTCTACCTACTAGAATAAAATGTCTCTGAGCGACCCCGGAAGTGTAATTCACGTGGCGGGGACTCGCGCTCGAAATAAAGGAGGGAGGGAGGGAAAATGAAAAAGTTGAAATTGAAAAAAAAAAAAATAATCCCGCGACAAATCATTCTAGCTTCGCACGGCTAAAACTTTAAAGCAGCGCGACAATTCACCAGTGCAAGTACGACTCCAAGGACGCTTCTGACGTAACTTATGGAGGCCCCCTCTCAAAACAGAAAGGAAAAACTCAAAGTTGCGCACTGCGTTTTCACTGGGCCGTTTCACACAGCCTGAAAAGCGCGAATCATAATAACAAATTTAGTGTTCGGGACAGCGAAGAGGGTATTTCACGTTCCACCCACTGCCAAATTTCTACCTACTAGAATAAAATGTCTCTGAGCGACCCCGGAAGTGTAATTCACGTGGCGGGGACTCGCGCTCGAAATAAACGAGGGAGGGAGGGAAAATGAAAAAGTTAAAATTGAAAAAAAAAAAAAAAATAATCCCGCGACAAATCATTCTAGCTTCGCACGGCTAAAACTTTAAAGCAGCGCGACAATTCACCAGTGCAAGTACGACTCCAAGGACGCTTCTGACGTAACTTATGGAGGCCCCCTCTCAAAACAGAAAGGAAAAACTCAAAGTTGCGCACTGCGTTTTCACTGGGCCGTTTCACACAGCCTGAAAAGCGCGAATCATAATAACAAATTTAGTGTTCGGGACAGCGAAGAGGGTATTTCACGTTCCACCCACTGCCAAATTTCTACCTACTAGAATAAAATGTCTCTGAGCGACCCCGGAAGTGTAATTCACGTGGCGGGGACTCGCGCTCGAAATAAAGGAGGGAGGGAGGGAAAATGAAAAAGTTGAAATTGAAAAAAAAAAAAATAATCCCGCGATAAATCATTCTAGCTTCGCACGGCTAAAACTTTAAAGCAGCGCGACAATTCACCAGTGCAAGTACGACTCCAAGGACGCTTCTGACGTAACTTATGGAGGCCCCCTCTCAAAACAGAAAGGAAAAACTCAAAGTTGCGCACTGCGTTTTCACTGGGCCGTTTCACACAGCCTGAAAAGCGCGAATCATAATAACAAATTTAGTGTTCGGGACAGCGAAGAGGGTATTTCACGTTCCACCCACTGCCAAATTTCTACCTACTAGAATAAAATGTTTCTGAGCGACCCCGGAAGTGTAATTCACGTGGCGGGGACTCGCGCTCGAAATAAAGGAGGGAGGGAGGGAAAATGAAAAAGTTGAAATTGAAAAAAAAAAAAAATAATCCCGCGATAAATCATTCTAGCTTCGCACGGCTAAAACTTTAAAGCAGCGCGACAATTCACCAGTGCAAGTACGACTCCAAGGACGCTTCTGACGTAACTTATGGAGGCCCCCTCTCAAAACAGAAAGGAAAAACTCAAAGTTGCGCACTGCGTTTTCACTGGGCCGTTTCACACAGCCTGAAAAGCGCGAATCATAATAACAAATTTAGTGTTCGGGACAGCGAAGAGGGTATTTCACGTTCCACCCACTGCCAAATTTCTACCTACTAGAATAAAATGTCTCTGAGCGACCCCGGAAGTGTAATTCACGTGGCGGGGACTCGCGCTCGAAATAAAGGAGGGAGGGAGGGAAAATGAAAAAGTTGAAATTGAAAAAAAAAAAAATAATCCCGCGATAAATCATTCTAGCTTCGCACGGCTAAAACTTTAAAGCAGCGCGACAATTCACCATTGCAAGTACGATCCCAAGGACGCTTCTGACGTAACTTATGGAGGCCCCCTCTCAAAACAGAAAGGAAAAACTCAAAGTTGCGCACTGCGTTTTCACTGGGCCGTTTCACACAGCCTGAAAAGCGCGAATCATAATAACAAATTTAGTGTTCGGGACAGCGAAGAGGGTATTTCACGTTCCACCCACTGCCAAATTTCTACCTACTAGAATAAAATGTCTCTGAGCGACCCCGGAAGTGTAATTCACGTGGCGGGGACTCGCGCTCGAAATAAAGGAGGGAGGGAGGGAAAATGAAAAAGTTGAAATTGAAAAAAAAAAAAATAATCCCGCGATAAATCATTCTAGCTTCGCACGGCTAAAACTTTAAAGCAGCGCGACAATTCACCAGTGCAAGTACGACTCCAAGGACGCTTCTGACGTAACTTATGGAGGCCCCTCTCAAAACAGAAAGGAAAAACTCAAAGTTGCGCACTGCGTTTTCACTGGGCCGTTTCACACAGCCTGAAAAGCGCGAATCATAATAACAAATTTAGTGTTCGGGACAGCGAAGAGGGTATTTCACGTTCCACCCACTGCCAAATTTCTACCTACTAGAATAAAATGTCTCTGAGCGACCCCGGAAGTGTAATTCACGTGGCGGGGACTCGCGCTCGAAATAAAGGAGGGAGGGAGGGAAAATGAAAAAGTTGAAATTGAAAAAAAAAAAAATAATCCCGCGATAAATCATTCTAGCTTCGCACGGCTAAAACTTTAAAGCAGCGCGACAATTCACCAGTGCAAGTACGACTCCAAGGACGCTTCTGACGTAACTTATGGAGGCCCCCTCTCAAAACAGAAAGGAAAAACTCAAAGTTGCGCACTGCGTTTTCACTGGGCCGTTTCACACAGCCTGAAAAGCGCGAATCATAATAACAAATTTAGTGTTCGGGACAGCGAAGAGGGTATTTCACGTTCCACCCACTGCCAAATTTCTACCTACTAGAATAAAATGTCTCTGAGCGACCCCGGAAGTGTAATTCACGTGGCGGGGACTCGCGCTCGAAATAAAGGAGGGAGGGAGGGAAAATGAAAAAGTTGAAATTGAAAAAAAAAAAAATAATCCCGCGATAAATCATTCTAGCTTCGCACGGCTAAAACTTTAAAGCAGCGCGACAATTCACCATTGCAAGTACGATCCCAAGGACGCTTCTGACGTAACTTATGGAGGCCCCCTCTCAAAACAGAAAGGAAAAACTCAAAGTTGCGCACTGCGTTTTCACTGGGCCGTTTCACACAGCCTGAAAAGCGCGAATCATAATAACAAATTTAGTGTTCGGGACAGCGAAGAGGGTATTTCACGTTCCACCCACTGCCAAATTTCTACCTACTAGAATAAAATGTCTCTGAGCGACCCCGGAAGTGTAATTCACGTGGCGGGGACTCGCGCTCGAAATAAAGGAGGGAGGGAGGGAAAATGAAAAAGTTGAAATTGAAAAAAAAAAAAATAATCCCGCGATAAATCATTCTAGCTTCGCACGGCTAAAACTTTAAAGCAGCGCGACAATTCACCAGTGCAAGTACGACTCCAAGGACGCTTCTGACGTAACTTATGGAGGCCCCTCTCAAAACAGAAAGGAAAAACTCAAAGTTGCGCACTGCGTTTTCACTGGGCCGTTTCACACAGCCTGAAAAGCGCGAATCATAATAACAAATTTAGTGTTCGGGACAGCGAAGAGGGTATTTCACGTTCCACCCACTGCCAAATTTCTACCTACTAGAATAAAATGTCTCTGAGCGACCCCGGAAGTGTAATTCACGTGGCGGGGACTCGCGCTCGAAATAAAGGAGGGAGGGAGGGAAAATGAAAAAGTTGAAATTGAAAAAAAAAAAAATAATCCCGCGATAAATCATTCTAGCTTCGCACGGCTAAAACTTTAAAGCAGCGCGACAATTCACCATTGCAAGTACGATCCCAAGGACGCTTCTGACGTAACTTATGGAGGCCCCCTCTCAAAACAGAAAGGAAAAACTCAAAGTTGCGCACTGCGTTTTCACTGGGCCGTTTCACACAGCCTGAAAAGCGCGAATCATAATAACAAATTTAGTGTTCGGGACAGCGAAGAGGGTATTTCACGTTCCACCCACTGCCAAATTTCTACCTACTAGAATAAAATGTCTCTGAGCGACCCCGGAAGTGTAATTCACGTGGCGGGGACTCGCGCTCGAAATAAAGGAGGGAGGGAGGGAAAATGAAAAAGTTGAAATTGAAAAAAAAAAAAATAATCCCGCGATAAATCATTCTAGCTTCGCACGGCTAAAACTTTAAAGCAGCGCGACAATTCACCAGTGCAAGTACGACTCCAAGGACGCTTCTGACGTAACTTATGGAGGCCCCTCTCAAAACAGAAAGGAAAAACTCAAAGTTGCGCACTGCGTTTTCACTGGGCCGTTTCACACAGCCTGAAAAGCGCGAATCATAATAACAAATTTAGTGTTCGGGACAGCGAAGAGGGTATTTCACGTTCCACCCACTGCCAAATTTCTACCTACTAGAATAAAATGTCTCTGAGCGACCCCGGAAGTGTAATTCACGTGGCGGGGACTCGCGCTCGAAATAAAGGAGGGAGGGAGGGAAAATGAAAAAGTTGAAATTGAAAAAAAAAAAAATAATCCCGCGATAAATCATTCTAGCTTCGCACGGCTAAAACTTTAAAGCAGCGCGACAATTCACCAGTGCAAGTACGATCCCAAGGACGCTTCTGACGTAACTTATGGAGGCCCCCTCTCAAAACAGAAAGGAAAAACTCAAAGTTGCGCACTGCGTTTTCACTGGGCCGTTTCACACAGCCTGAAAAGCGCGAATCATAATAACAAATTTAGTGTTCGGGACAGCGAAGAGGGTATTTCACGTTCCACCCACTGCCAAATTTATACCTACTAGAATCAAATGTTTCTGAGCGACCCCGGAAGTGTAATTCACGTGGCGGGGACTCGCGCTCGAAATAAAGGAGGGAGGGAGGGAAAATGAAAAAGTTGAAATTGAAAAAAAAAAAAATAATCCCGCGATAAATCATTCTAGCTTCGCACGGCTAAAACTTTAAAGCAGCGCGACAATTCACCAGTGCAAGTACGACTCCAAGGACGCTTCTGACGTAACTTATGGAGGCCCCTCTCAAAACAGAAAGGAAAAACTCAAAGTTGCGCACTGCGTTTTCACTGGGCCGTTTCACACAGCCTGAAAAGCGCGAATCATAATAACAAATTTAGTGTTCGGGACAGCGAAGAGGGTATTTCACGTTCCACCCACTGCCAAATTTCTACCTACTAGAATAAAATGTCTCTGAGCGACCCCGGAAGTGTAATTCACGTGGCGGGGACTCGCGCTCGAAATAAAGGAGGGAGGGAGGGAAAATGAAAAAGTTGAAATTGAAAAAAAAAAAAATAATCCCGCGATAAATCATTCTAGCTTCGCACGGCTAAAACTTTAAAGCAGCGCGACAATTCACCAGTGCAAGTACGACTCCAAGGACGCTTCTGACGTAACTTATGGAGGCCCCCTCTCAAAACAGAAAGGAAAAACTCAAAGTTGCGCACTGCGTTTTCACTGGGCCGTTTCACACAGCCTGAAAAGCGCGAATCATAATAACAACTTTAGTGTTCGGGACAGCGAAGAGGGTATTTCACGTTCCACCCACTGCCAAATTTCTACCTACTAGAATAAAATGTCTCTGAGCGACCCCGGAAGTGTAATTCACGTGGCGGGGACTCGCGCTCGAAATAAAGGAGGGAGGGAGGGAAAATGAAAAAGTTGAAATTGAAAAAAAAAAAAATAATCCCGCGATAAATCATTCTAGCTTCGCACGGCTAAAACTTTAAAGCAGCGCGACAATTCACCAGTGCAAGTACGATCCCAAGGACGCTTCTGACGTAACTTATGGAGGCCCCCTCTCAAAACAGAAAGGAAAAACTCAAAGTTGCGCACTGCGTTTTCACTGGGCCGTTTCACACAGCCTGAAAAGCGCGAATCATAATAACAACTTTAGTGTTCGGGACAGCGAAGAGGGTATTTCACGTTCCACCCACTGCCAAATTTCTACCTACTAGAATAAAATGTCTCTGAGCGACCCCGGAAGTGTAATTCACGTGGCGGGGACTCGCGCTCGAAATAAAGGAGGGAGGGAGGGAAAATGAAAAAGTTGAAATTGAAAAAAAAAAAAATAATCCCGCGATAAATCATTCTAGCTTCGCACGGCTAAAACTTTAAAGCAGCGCGACAATTCACCAGTGCAAGTACGATCCCAAGGACGCTTCTGACGTAACTTATGGAGGCCCCCTCTCAAAACAGAAAGGAAAAACTCAAAGTTGCACACTGCGTTTTCACTGGGCCGTTTCACACAGCCTGAAAAGCGCGAATCATAATAACAACTTTAGTGTTCGGGACAGCGAAGAGGGTATTTCACGTTCCACCCACTGCCAAATTTCTACCTACTAGAATAAAATGTCTCTGAGCGACCCCGGAAGTGTAATTCACGTGGCGGGGACTCGCGCTCGAAATAAAGGAGGGAGGGAGGGAAAATGAAAAAGTTGAAATTGAAAAAAAAAAAAATAATCCCGCGATAAATCATTCTAGCTTCGCACGGCTAAAACTTTAAAGCAGCGCGACAATTCACCAGTGCAAGTACGATCCCAAGGACGCTTCTGACGTAACTTATGGAGGCCCCCTCTCAAAACAGAAAGGAAAAACTCAAAGTTGCGCACTGCGTTTTCACTGGGCCGTTTCACACAGCCTGAAAAGCGCGAATCATAATAACAACTTTAGTGTTCGGGACAGCGAAGAGGGTATTTCACGTTCCACCCACTGCCAAATTTCTACCTACTAGAATAAAATGTCTCTGAGCGACCCCGGAAGTGTAATTCACGTGGCGGGGACTCGCGCTCGAAATAAAGGAGGGAGGGAGGGAAAATGAAAAAGTTGAAATTGAAAAAAAAAAAAAATAATCCCGCGATAAATCATTCTAGCTTCGCACGGCTAAAACTTTAAAGCAGCGCGACAATTCACCTGTGCAAGTACGACTCCAAGGACGCTTCTGACGTAACTTATGGAGGCCCCCTCTCAAAACAGAAAGGAAAAACTCAAAGTTGCACACTGCGTTTTCACTGGGCCGTTTCACACAGCCTGAAAAGCGCGAATCATAATAACAACTTTAGTGTTCGGGACAGCGAAGAGGGTATTTCACGTTCCACCCACTGCCAAATTTCTACCTACTAGAATAAAATGTCTCTGAGCGACCCCGGAAGTGTAATTCACGTGGCGGGGACTCGCGCTCGAAATAAAGGAGGGAGGGAGGGAAAATGAAAAAGTTGAAATTGAAAAAAAAAAAAATAATCCCGCGATAAATCATTCTAGCTTCGCACGGCTAAAACTTTAAAGCAGCGCGACAATTCACCTGTGCAAGTACGACTCCAAGGACGCTTCTGACGTAACTTATGGAGGCCCCCTCTCAAAACAGAAAGGAAAAACTCAAAGTTGCACACTGCGTTTTCACTGGGCCGTTTCACACAGCCTGAAAAGCGCGAATCATAATAACAAATTTAGTGTTCGGGACAGCGAAGAGGGTATTTCACGTTCCACCCACTGCCAAATTTCTACCTACTAGAATAAAATGTCTCTGAGCGACCCCGGAAGTGTAATTCACGTGGCGGGGACTCGCGCTCGAAATAAAGGAGGGAGGGAGGGAAAATGAAAAAGTTGAAATTGAAAAAAAAAAAAATAATCCCGCGATAAATCATTCTAGCTTCGCACGGCTAAAACTTTAAAGCAGCGCGACAATTCACCAGTGCAAGTACGATCCCAAGGACGCTTCTGACGTAACTTATGGAGGCCCCCTCTCAAAACAGAAAGGAAAAACTCAAAGTTGCACACTGCGTTTTCACTGGGCCGTTTCACACAGCCTGAAAAGCGCGAATCATAATAACAAATTTAGTGTTCGGGACAGCGAAGAGGGTATTTCACGTTCCACCCACTGCCAAATTTCTACCTACTAGAATAAAATGTCTCTGAGCGACCCCGGAAGTGTAATTCACGTGGCGGGGACTCGCGCTCGAAATAAAGGAGGGAGGGAGGGAAAATGAAAAAGTTGAAATTGAAAAAAAAAAAATAATCCCGCGATAAATCATTCTAGCTTCGCACGGCTAAAACTTTAAAGCAGCGCGACAATTCACCAGTGCAAGTACGATCCCAAGGACGCTTCTGACGTAACTTATGGAGGCCCCCTCTCAAAACAGAAAGGAAAAACTCAAAGTTGCACACTGCGTTTTCACTGGGCCGTTTCACACAGCCTGAAAAGCGCGAATCATAATAACAAATTTAGTGTTCGGGACAGCGAAGAGGGTATTTCACGTTCCACCCACTGCCAAATTTCTACCTACTAGAATAAAATGTCTCTGAGCGACCCCGGAAGTGTAATTCACGTGGCGGGGACTCGCGCTCGAAATAAAGGAGGGAGGGAGGGAAAATGAAAAAGTTGAAATTGAAAAAAAAAAAAATAATCCCGCGATAAATCATTCTAGCTTCGCACGGCTAAAACTTTAAAGCAGCGCGACAATTCACCAGTGCAAGTACGATCCCAAGGACGCTTCTGACGTAACTTATGGAGGCCCCTCTCAAAACAGAAAGGAAAAACTCAAAGTTGCGCACTGCGTTTTCACTGGGCCGTTTCACACAGCCTGAAAAGCGCGAATCATAATAACAACTTTAGTGTTCGGGACAGCGAAGAGGGTATTTCACGTTCCACCCACTGCCAAATTTCTACCTACTAGAATAAAATGTCTCTGAGCGACCCCGGAAGTGTAATTCACGTGGCGGGGACTCGCGCTCGAAATAAAGGAGGGAGGGAGGGAAAATGAAAAAGTTGAAATTGAAAAAAAAAAAAATAATCCCGCGATAAATCATTCTAGCTTCGCACGGCTAAAACTTTAAAGCAGCGCGACAATTCACCAGTGCAAGTACGATCCCAAGGACGCTTCTGACGTAACTTATGGAGGCCCCCTCTCAAAACAGAAAGGAAAAACTCAAAGTTGCACACTGCGTTTTCACTGGGCCGTTTCACACAGCCTGAAAAGCGCGAATCATAATAACAAATTTAGTGTTCGGGACAGCGAAGAGGGTATTTCACGTTCCACCCACTGCCAAATTTCTACCTACTAGAATAAAATGTCTCTGAGCGACCCCGGAAGTGTAATTCACGTGGCGGGGACTCGCGCTCGAAATAAAGGAGGGAGGGAGGGAAAATGAAAAAGTTGAAATTGAAAAAAAAAAAATAATCCCGCGATAAATCATTCTAGCTTCGCACGGCTAAAACTTTAAAGCAGCGCGACAATTCACCAGTGCAAGTACGATCCCAAGGACGCTTCTGACGTAACTTATGGAGGCCCCCTCTCAAAACAGAAAGGAAAAACTCAAAGTTGCACACTGCGTTTTCACTGGGCCGTTTCACACAGCCTGAAAAGCGCGAATCATAATAACAACTTTAGTGTTCGGGACAGCGAAGAGGGTATTTCACGTTCCACCCACTGCCAAATTTCTACCTACTAGAATAAAATGTCTCTGAGCGACCCCGGAAGTGTAATTCACGTGGCGGGGACTCGCGCTCGAAATAAAGGAGGGAGGGAGGGAAAATGAAAAAGTTGAAATTGAAAAAAAAAAAAATAATCCCGCGATAAATCATTCTAGCTTCGCACGGCTAAAACTTTAAAGCAGCGCGACAATTCACCAGTGCAAGTACGATCCCAAGGACGCTTCTGACGTAACTTATGGAGGCCCCTCTCAAAACAGAAAGGAAAAACTCAAAGTTGCGCACTGCGTTTTCACTGGGCCGTTTCACACAGCCTGAAAAGCGCGAATCATAATAACAACTTTAGTGTTCGGGACAGCGAAGAGGGTATTTCACGTTCCACCCACTGCCAAATTTCTACCTACTAGAATAAAATGTCTCTGAGCGACCCCGGAAGTGTAATTCACGTGGCGGGGACTCGCGCTCGAAATAAAGGAGGGAGGGAGGGAAAATGAAAAAGTTGAAATTGAAAAAAAAAAAAAATAATCCCGCGATAAATCATTCTAGCTTCGCACGGCTAAAACTTTAAAGCAGCGCGACAATTCACCAGTGCAAGTACGATCCCAAGGACGCTTCTGACGTAACTTATGGAGGCCCCCTCTCAAAACAGAAAGGAAAAACTCAAAGTTGCACACTGCGTTTTCACTGGGCCGTTTCACACAGCCTGAAAAGCGCGAATCATAATAACAAATTTAGTGTTCGGGACAGCGAAGAGGGTATTTCACGTTCCACCCACTGCCAAATTTCTACCTACTAGAATAAAATGTCTCTGAGCGACCCCGGAAGTGTAATTCACGTGGCGGGGACTCGCGCTCGAAATAAAGGAGGGAGGGAGGGAAAATGAAAAAGTTGAAATTGAAAAAAAAAAAATAATCCCGCGATAAATCATTCTAGCTTCGCACGGCTAAAACTTTAAAGCAGCGCGACAATTCACCAGTGCAAGTACGATCCCAAGGACGCTTCTGACGTAACTTATGGAGGCCCCCTCTCAAAACAGAAAGGAAAAACTCAAAGTTGCACACTGCGTTTTCACTGGGCCGTTTCACACAGCCTGAAAAGCGCGAATCATAATAACAAATTTAGTGTTCGGGACAGCGAAGAGGGTATTTCACGTTCCACCCACTGCCAAATTTCTACCTACTAGAATAAAATGTCTCTGAGCGACCCCGGAAGTGTAATTCACGTGGCGGGGACTCGCGCTCGAAATAAAGGAGGGAGGGAGGGAAAATGAAAAAGTTGAAATTGAAAAAAAAAAAAATAATCCCGCGATAAATCATTCTAGCTTCGCACGGCTAAAACTTTAAAGCAGCGCGACAATTCACCAGTGCAAGTACGATCCCAAGGACGCTTCTGACGTAACTTATGGAGGCCCCCTCTCAAAACAGAAAGGAAAAACTCAAAGTTGCACACTGCGTTTTCACTGGGCCGTTTCACACAGCCTGAAAAGCGCGAATCATAATAACAACTTTAGTGTTCGGGACAGCGAAGAGGGTATTTCACGTTCCACCCACTGCCAAATTTCTACCTACTAGAATAAAATGTCTCTGAGCGACCCCGGAAGTGTAATTCACGTGGCGGGGACTCGCGCTCGAAATAAAGGAGGGAGGGAGGGAAAATGAAAAAGTTGAAATTGAAAAAAAAAAAAATAATCCCGCGATAAATCATTCTAGCTTCGCACGGCTAAAACTTTAAAGCAGCGCGACAATTCACCAGTGCAAGTACGATCCCAAGGACGCTTCTGACGTAACTTATGGAGGCCCCCTCTCAAAACAGAAAGGAAAAACTCAAAGTTGCACACTGCGTTTTCACTGGGCCGTTTCACACAGCCTGAAAAGCGCGAATCATAATAACAACTTTAGTGTTCGGGACAGCGAAGAGGGTATTTCACGTTCCACCCACTGCCAAATTTCTACCTACTAGAATAAAATGTCTCTGAGCGACCCCGGAAGTGTAATTCACGTGGCGGGGACTCGCGCTCGAAATAAAGGAGGGAGGGAGGGAAAATGAAAAAGTTGAAATTGAAAAAAAAAAAAATAATCCCGCGATAAATCATTCTAGCTTCGCACGGCTAAAACTTTAAAGCAGCGCGACAATTCACCAGTGCAAGTACGATCCCAAGGACGCTTCTGACGTAACTTATGGAGGCCCCCTCTCAAAACAGAAAGGAAAAACTCAAAGTTGCACACTGCGTTTTCACTGGGCCGTTTCACACAGCCTGAAAAGCGCGAATCATAATAACAACTTTAGTGTTCGGGACAGCGAAGAGGGTATTTCACGTTCCACCCACTGCCAAATTTCTACCTACTAGAATAAAATGTCTCTGAGCGACCCCGGAAGTGTAATTCACGTGGCGGGGACTCGCGCTCGAAATAAAGGAGGGAGGGAGGGAAAATGAAAAAGTTGAAATTGAAAAAAAAAAAAATAATCCCGCGATAAATCATTCTAGCTTCGCACGGCTAAAACTTTAAAGCAGCGCGACAATTCACCAGTGCAAGTACGATCCCAAGGACGCTTCTGACGTAACTTATGGAGGCCCCCTCTCAAAACAGAAAGGAAAAACTCAAAGTTGCGCACTGCGTTTTCACTGGGCCGTTTCACACAGCCTGAAAAGCGCGAATCATAATAACAACTTTAGTGTTCGGGACAGCGAAGAGGGTATTTCACGTTCCACCCACTGCCAAATTTCTACCTACTAGAATAAAATGTCTCTGAGCGACCCCGGAAGTGTAATTCACGTGGCGGGGACTCGCGCTCGAAATAAAGGAGGGAGGGAGGGAAAATGAAAAAGTTGAAATTGAAAAAAAAAAAAATAATCCCGCGATAAATCATTCTAGCTTCGCACGGCTAAAACTTTAAAGCAGCGCGACAATTCACCAGTGCAAGTACGATCCCAAGGACGCTTCTGACGTAACTTATGGAGGCCCCCTCTCAAAACAGAAAGGAAAAACTCAAAGTTGCGCACTGCGTTTTCACTGGGCCGTTTCACACAGCCTGAAAAGCGCGAATCATAATAACAACTTTAGTGTTCGGGACAGCGAAGAGGGTATTTCACGTTCCACCCACTGCCAAATTTCTACCTACTAGAATAAAATGTCTCTGAGCGACCCCGGAAGTGTAATTCACGTGGCGGGGACTCGCGCTCGAAATAAAGGAGGGAGGGAGGGAAAATGAAAAAGTTGAAATTGAAAAAAAAAAAATAATCCCGCGATAAATCATTCTAGCTTCGCACGGCTAAAACTTTAAAGCAGCGCGACAATTCACCAGTGCAAGTACGATCCCAAGGACGCTTCTGACGTAACTTATGGAGGCCCCCTCTCAAAACAGAAAGGAAAAACTCAAAGTTGCGCACTGCGTTTTCACTGGGCCGTTTCACACAGCCTGAAAAGCGCGAATCATAATAACAACTTTAGTGTTCGGGACAGCGAAGAGGGTATTTCACGTTCCACCCACTGCCAAATTTCTACCTACTAGAATAAAATGTCTCTGAGCGACCCCGGAAGTGTAATTCACGTGGCGGGGACTCGCGCTCGAAATAAAGGAGGGAGGGAGGGAAAATGAAAAAGTTGAAATTGAAAAAAAAAAAAATAATCCCGCGATAAATCATTCTAGCTTCGCACGGCTAAAACTTTAAAGCAGCGCGACAATTCACCAGTGCAAGTACGATCCCAAGGACGCTTCTGACGTAACTTATGGAGGCCCCTCTCAAAACAGAAAGGAAAAACTCAAAGTTGCACACTGCGTTTTCACTGGGCCGTTTCACACAGCCTGAAAAGCGCGAATCATAATAACAAATTTAGTGTTCGGGACAGCGAAGAGGGTATTTCACGTTCCACCCACTGCCAAATTTCTACCTACTAGAATAAAATGTCTCTGAGCGACCCCGGAAGTGTAATTCACGTGGCGGGGACTCGCGCTCGAAATAAAGGAGGGAGGGAGGGAAAATGAAAAAGTTGAAATTGAAAAAAAAAAAAATAATCCCGCGATAAATCATTCTAGCTTCGCACGGCTAAAACTTTAAAGCAGCGCGACAATTCACCAGTGCAAGTACGATCCCAAGGACGCTTCTGACGTAACTTATGGAGGCCCCCTCTCAAAACAGAAAGGAAAAACTCAAAGTTGCGCACTGCGTTTTCACTGGGCCGTTTCACACAGCCTGAAAAGCGCGAATCATAATAACAAATTTAGTGTTCGGGACAGCGAAGAGGGTATTTCACGTTCCACCCACTGCCAAATTTCTACCTACTAGAATAAAATGTCTCTGAGCGACCCCGGAAGTGTAATTCACGTGGCGGGGACTCGCGCTCGAAATAAAGGAGGGAGGGAGGGAAAATGAAAAAGTTGAAATTGAAAAAAAAAAAAATAATCCCGCGATAAATCATTCTAGCTTCGCACGGCTAAAACTTTAAAGCAGCGCGACAATTCACCAGTGCAAGTACGATCCCAAGGACGCTTCTGACGTAACTTATGGAGGCCCCTCTCAAAACAGAAAGGAAAAACTCAAAGTTGCGCACTGCGTTTTCACTGGGCCGTTTCACACAGCCTGAAAAGCGCGAATCATAATAACAAATTTAGTGTTCGGGACAGCGAAGAGGGTATTTCACGTTCCACCCACTGCCAAATTTCTACCTACTAGAATAAAATGTCTCTGAGCGACCCCGGAAGTGTAATTCACGTGGCGGGGACTCGCGCTCGAAATAAAGGAGGGAGGGAGGGAAAATGAAAAAGTTGAAATTGAAAAAAAAAAAAATAATCCCGCGATAAATCATTCTAGCTTCGCACGGCTAAAACTTTAAAGCAGCGCGACAATTCACCAGTGCAAGTACGATCCCAAGGACGCTTCTGACGTAACTTATGGAGGCCCCCTCTCAAAACAGAAAGGAAAAACTCAAAGTTGCGCACTGCGTTTTCACTGGGCCGTTTCACACAGCCTGAAAAGCGCGAATCATAATAACAAATTTAGTGTTCGGGACAGCGAAGAGGGTATTTCACGTTCCACCCACTGCCAAATTTCTACCTACTAGAATAAAATGTCTCTGAGCGACCCCGGAAGTGTAATTCACGTGGCGGGGACTCGCGCTCGAAATAAAGGAGGGAGGGAGGGAAAATGAAAAAGTTGAAATTGAAAAAAAAAAAAATAATCCCGCGATAAATCATTTTAGCTTCGCACGGCTAAAACTTTAAAGCAGCGCGACAATTCACCTGTGCAAGTACGACTCCAAGGACGCTTCTGACGTAACTTATGGAGGCCCCCTCTCAAAAGAGAAAGGAAAAACTCAAAGTTGCACACTGCGTTTTCACTGGGCCGTTTCACACAGCCTGAAAAGCGCGAATCATAATAACAAATTTAGTGTTCGGGACAGCGAAGAGGGTATTTCACGTTCCACCCACTGCCAAATTTCTACCTACTAGAATAAAATGTCTCTGAGCGACCCCGGAAGTGTAATTCACGTGGCGGGGACTCGCGCTCGAAATAAAGGAGGGAGGGAGGGAAAATGAAAAAGTTGAAATTGAAAAAAAAAAAAATAATCCCGCGATAAATCATTCTAGCTTCGCACGGCTAAAACTTTAAAGCAGCGCGACAATTCACCAGTGCAAGTACGATCCCAAGGACGCTTCTGACGTAACTTATGGAGGCCCCTCTCAAAACAGAAAGGAAAAACTCAAAGTTGCACACTGCGTTTTCACTGGGCCGTTTCACACAGCCTGAAAAGCGCGAATCATAATAACAAATTTAGTGTTCGGGACAGCGAAGAGGGTATTTCACGTTCCACCCACTGCCAAATTTCTACCTACTAGAATAAAATGTCTCTGAGCGACCCCGGAAGTGTAATTCACGTGGCGGGGACTCGCGCTCGAAATAAAGGAGGGAGGGAGGGAAAATGAAAAAGTTGAAATTGAAAAAAAAAAAAATAATCCCGCGATAAATCATTTTAGCTTCGCACGGCTAAAACTTTAAAGCAGCGCGACAATTCACCAGTGCAAGTACGATCCCAAGGACGCTTCTGACGTAACTTATGGAGGCCCCTCTCAAAACAGAAAGGAAAAACTCAAAGTTGCGCACTGCGTTTTCACTGGGCCGTTTCACACAGCCTGAAAAGCGCGAATCATAATAACAAATTTAGTGTTCGGGACAGCGAAGAGGGTATTTCACGTTCCACCCACTGCCAAATTTCTACCTACTAGAATAAAATGTCTCTGAGCGACCCCGGAAGTGTAATTCACGTGGCGGGGACTCGCGCTCGAAATAAAGGAGGGAGGGAGGGAAAATGAAAAAGTTGAAATTGAAAAAAAAAAAAATAATCCCGCGATAAATCATTTTAGCTTCGCACGGCTAAAACTTTAAAGCAGCGCGACAATTCACCTGTGCAAGTACGACTCCAAGGACGCTTCTGACGTAACTTATGGAGGCCCCCTCTCAAAAGAGAAAGGAAAAACTCAAAGTTGCGCACTGCGTTTTCACTGGGCCGTTTCACAAAGCCTGAAAAGCGCGATTCATAATAACAAATTTAGTGTTCGGGACAGCGAAGAGGGTATTTCACGTTCCACCCACTGCCAAATTTCTACCTACTAGAATAAAATGTTTCTGAGCGACCCCGGAAGTGTAATTCACGTGGCGGGGACTCGCGCTCGAAATAAAGGAGGGAGGGAGGGAAAATGAAAAAGTTGAAATTGAAAAAAAAAAAAATAATCCCGCGATAAATCATTCTAGCTTCGCACGGCTAAAACTTTAAAGCAGCGCGACAATTCACCTGTGCAAGTACGACTCCAAGGACGCTTCTGACGTAACTTATGGAGGCCCCCTCTCAAAAGAGAAAGGAAAAACTCAAAGTTGCACACTGCGTTTTCACTGGGCCGTTTCACAAAGCCTGAAAAGCGCGATTCATAATAACAAATTTAGTGTTCGGGACAGCGAAGAGGGTATTTCACGTTCCACCCACTGCCAAATTTCTACCTACTAGAATCAAATGTTTCTGAGCGACCCCGGAAGTGTAATTTATGTGGCGGGGACTCGCGCTCGAAATAAACGAGGGAGGGAGGGAAAATAAAAAAGTTGAAATTGAAAAAAAAAAAAAATAATCCCGCGATAAATCATTCTAGCTTCGAACGGCTAAAACTTTAAAGAAGTGCGACAATTCACCTGTGCAAGTACGACTCCAAGGACGCTTCTGACGTAACTTATGGAGGCCCCCTCTCAAAACAAAAAGTAAAAACTCAAAGTTGCACACTGCGTTTTCACTGGGCCGTTTCACTCAGCCTGAAAAGCGCGATTCATAATAACAAATTTAGTGTTCGGGACAGCGAAGAGGGTATTTCACGTTCCACCCACTGCCAAATTTCTACCTACTAGAATAAAATGTTTCTGAGCGACCCCGGAAGTGTAATTCACGTGGCGGGGACTCGCGCTCGAAATAAAGGAGGGAGGGAGGGAAAATGAAAAAGTTGAAATTGAAAAAAAAAAAAATAATCCCGCGATAAATCATTCTAGCTTCGAACGGCTAAAACTTTAAAGAAGTGCGACAATTCACCTGTGCAAGTACGACTCCAAGGACGCTTCTGACGTAACTTATGGAGGCCCCCTCTCAAAAGAGAAAGGAAAAACTCAAAGTTGCACACTGCGTTTTCACTGGGCCGTTTCACAAAGCCTGAAAAGCGCGATTCATAATAACAAATTTAGTGTTCGGGACAGCGAAGAGGGTATTTCACGTTCCACCCACTGCCAAATTTCTACCTACTAGAATAAAATGTTTCTGAGCGACCCCGGAAGTGTAATTTATGTGGCGGGGACTCGCGCTCGAAATAAACGAGGGAGGGAGGGAAAATAAAAAAGTTGAAATTGAAAAAAAAAAAAAATAATCCCGCGATAAATCATTCTAGCTTCGAACGGCTAAAACTTTAAAGAAGTGCGACAATTCACCTGTGCAAGTACGACTCCAAGGACGCTTCTGACGTAACTTATGGAGGCCCCCTCTCAAAAGAGAAAGGAAAAACTCAAAGTTGCGCACTGCGTTTTCACTGGGCCGTTTCACAAAGCCTGAAAAGCGCGATTCATAATAACAAATTTAGTGTTCGGGACAGCGAAGAGGGTATTTCACGTTCCACCCACTGCCAAATTTCTACCTACTAGAATAAAATGTTTCTGAGCGACCCCGGAAGTGTAATTCACGTGGCGGGGACTCGCGCTCGAAATAAAGGAGGGAGGGAGGGAAAATGAAAAAGTTGAAATTGAAAAAAAAAAAAATAATCCCGCGATAAATCATTCTAGCTTCGCACGGCTAAAACTTTAAAGCAGCGCGACAATTCACCTGTGCAAGTACGACTCCAAGGACGCTTCTGACGTAACTTATGGAGGCCCCCTCTCAAAAGAGAAAGGAAAAACTCAAAGTTGCGCACTGCGTTTTCACTGGGCCGTTTCACACAGCCTGGAAAGCGCGATTCATAATAACAAATTTAGTGTTCGGGACAGCGAAGAGGGTATTTCACGTTCCACCCGCTGCCAAATTTATATCTACTAGAATAAAATGTTTCTGAGCGACCCCGGAAGTGTAATTCACGTGGCGGGGACTCGCGCTCGAAATAAACGAGGGAGGGAGGGAAAATAAAAAAGTTGAAATTGAAAAAAAAAAAAAATAATCCCGCGATAAATCATTTTAGCTTCGCACGGCTAAAACTTTAAAGAAGTGCGACAATTCACCTGTGCAAGTACGACTCCAAGGACGCTTCTGACGTAACTTATGGAGGCCCCCTCTCAAAAGAGAAAGGAAAAACTCAAAGTTGCGCACTGCGTTTTCACTGGGCCGTTTCACACAGCCTGAAAAGCGCGATTCATAATAACAAATTTAGTGTTCGGGACAGCGAAGAGGGTATTTCACGTTCCACCCACTGCCAAATTTCTACCTACTAGAATAAAATGTCTCTGAGCGACCCCGGAAGTGTAATTCACGTGGCGGGGACTCGCGCTCGAAATAAAGGAGGGAGGGAGGGAAAATGAAAAAGTTGAAATTGAAAAAAAAAAAAATAATCCCGCGATAAATCATTTTAGCTTCGCACGGCTAAAACTTTAAAGCAGCGCGACAATTCACCTGTGCAAGTACGACTCCAAGGACGCTTCTGACGTAACTTATGGAGGCCCCTCTCAAAACAGAAAGGAAAAACTCAAAGTTGCGCACTGCGTTTTCACTGGGCCGTTTCACACAGCCTGAAAAGCGCGAATCATAATAACAAATTTAGTGTTCGGGACAGCGAAGAGGGTATTTCACGTTCCACCCACTGCCAAATTTCTACCTACTAGAATAAAATGTCTCTGAGCGACCCCGGAAGTGTAATTCACGTGGCGGGGACTCGCGCTCGAAATAAAGGAGGGAGGGAGGGAAAATGAAAAAGTTGAAATTGAAAAAAAAAAAAATAATCCCGCGATAAATCATTCTAGCTTCGCACGGCTAAAACTTTAAAGCAGCGCGACAATTCACCTGTGCAAGTACGACTCCAAGGACGCTTCTGACGTAACTTATGGAGGCCCCCTCTCAAAAGAGAAAGGAAAAACTCAAAGTTGCGCACTGCGTTTTCACTGGGCCGTTTCACACAGCCTGAAAAGCGCGATTCATAATAACAAATTTAGTGTTCGGGACAGCGAAGAGGGTATTTCACGTTCCACCCACTGCCAAATTTCTACCTACTAGAATAAAATGTTTCTGAGCGACCCCGGAAGTGTAATTCACGTGGCGGGGACTCGCGCTCGAAATAAAGGAGGGAGGGAGGGAAAATGAAAAAGTTGAAATTGAAAAAAAAAAAAATAATCCCGCGATAAATCATTCTAGCTTCGCACGGCTAAAACTTTAAAGCAGCGCGACAATTCACCTGTGCAAGTACGACTCCAAGGACGCTTCTGACGTAACTTATGGAGGCCCCCTCTCAAAAGAGAAAGGAAAAACTCAAAGTTGCGCACTGCGTTTTCACTGGGCCGTTTCACACAGCCTGAAAAGCGCGAATCATAATAACAAATTTAGTGTTCGGGACAGCGAAGAGGGTATTTCACGTTCCACCCACTGCCAAATTTCTACCTACTAGAATAAAATGTCTCTGAGCGACCCCGGAAGTGTAATTCACGTGGCGGGGACTCGCGCTCGAAATAAACGAGGGAGGGAGGGAAAATAAAAAAGTTGAAATTGAAAAAAAAAAAAAATAATCCCGCGATAAATCATTCTAGCTTCGCACGGCTAAAACTTTAAAGCAGCGCGACAATTCACCTGTGCAAGTACGACTCCAAGGACGCTTCTGACGTAACTTATGGAGGCCCCCTCTCAAAAGAGAAAGGAAAAACTCAAAGTTGCGCACTGCGTTTTCACTGGGCCGTTTCACACAGCCTGAAAAGCGCGATTCATAATAACAAATTTAGTGTTCGGGACAGCGAAGAGGGTATTTCACGTTCCACCCACTGCCAAATTTCTACCTACTAGAATAAAATGTTTCTGAGCGACCCCGGAAGTGTAATTCACGTGGCGGGGACTCGCGCTCGAAATAAAGGAGGGAGGGAGGGAAAATGAAAAAGTTGAAATTGAAAAAAAAAAAAATAATCCCGCGATAAATCATTTTAGCTTCGCACGGCTAAAACTTTAAAGCAGCGCGACAATTCACCTGTGCAAGTACGACTCCAAGGACGCTTCTGACGTAACTTATGGAGGCCCCTCTCAAAACAGAAAGGAAAAACTCAAAGTTGCGCACTGCGTTTTCACTGGGCCGTTTCACACAGCCTGAAAAGCGCGATTCATAATAACAAATTTAGTGTTCGGGACAGCGAAGAGGGTATTTCACGTTCCACCCACTGCCAAATTTCTACCTACTAGAATAAAATGTTTCTGAGCGACCCCGGAAGTGTAATTCACGTGGCGGGGACTCGCGCTCGAAATAAAGGAGGGAGGGAGGGAAAATGAAAAAGTTGAAATTGAAAAAAAAAAAAATAATCCCGCGATAAATCATTTTAGCTTCGCACGGCTAAAACTTTAAAGCAGCGCGACAATTCACCTGTGCAAGTACGACTCCAAGGACGCTTCTGACGTAACTTATGGAGGCCCCTCTCAAAACAGAAAGGAAAAACTCAAAGTTGCGCACTGCGTTTTCACTGGGCCGTTTCACACAGCCTGAAAAGCGCGATTCATAATAACAAATTTAGTGTTCGGGACAGCGAAGAGGGTATTTCACGTTCCACCCACTGCCAAATTTCTACCTACTAGAATAAAATGTTTCTGAGCGACCCCGGAAGTGTAATTCACGTGGCGGGGACTCGCGCTCGAAATAAAGAAGGGAGGGAGGGAAAATGAAAAAGTTGAAATTGAAAAAAAAAAAAATAATCCCGCGATAAATCATTTTAGCTTCGCACGGCTAAAACTTTAAAGAAGTGCGACAATTCACCTGTGCAAGTACGACTCCAAGGACGCTTCTGACGTAACTTATGGAGGCCCCCTCTCAAAAGAGAAAGGAAAAACTCAAAGTTGCGCACTGCGTTTTCACTGGGCCGTTTCACACAGCCTGAAAAGCGCGATTCATAATAACAAATTTAGTGTTCGGGACAGCGAAGAGGGTATTTCACGTTCCACCCACTGCCAAATTTCTACCTACTAGAATAAAATGTCTCTGAGCGACCCCGGAAGTGTAATTCACGTGGCGGGGACTCGCGCTCGAAATAAAGGAGGGAGGGAGGGAAAATGAAAAAGTTGAAATTGAAAAAAAAAAAAATAATCCCGCGATAAATCATTTTAGCTTCGCACGGCTAAAACTTTAAAGCAGCGCGACAATTCACCTGTGCAAGTACGACTCCAAGGACGCTTCTGACGTAACTTATGGAGGCCCCTCTCAAAACAGAAAGGAAAAACTCAAAGTTGCGCACTGCGTTTTCACTGGGCCGTTTCACACAGCCTGAAAAGCGCGAATCATAATAACAAATTTAGTGTTCGGGACAGCGAAGAGGGTATTTCACGTTCCACCCACTGCCAAATTTCTACCTACTAGAATAAAATGTCTCTGAGCGACCCCGGAAGTGTAATTCACGTGGCGGGGACTCGCGCTCGAAATAAAGGAGGGAGGGAGGGAAAATGAAAAAGTTGAAATTGAAAAAAAAAAAAATAATCCCGCGATAAATCATTCTAGCTTCGCACGGCTAAAACTTTAAAGCAGCGCGACAATTCACCTGTGCAAGTACGACTCCAAGGACGCTTCTGACGTAACTTATGGAGGCCCCCTCTCAAAAGAGAAAGGAAAAACTCAAAGTTGCGCACTGCGTTTTCACTGGGCCGTTTCACACAGCCTGAAAAGCGCGATTCATAATAACAAATTTAGTGTTCGGGACAGCGAAGAGGGTATTTCACGTTCCACCCACTGCCAAATTTCTACCTACTAGAATAAAATGTTTCTGAGCGACCCCGGAAGTGTAATTCACGTGGCGGGGACTCGCGCTCGAAATAAAGGAGGGAGGGAGGGAAAATGAAAAAGTTGAAATTGAAAAAAAAAAAAATAATCCCGCGATAAATCATTCTAGCTTCGCACGGCTAAAACTTTAAAGCAGCGCGACAATTCACCTGTGCAAGTACGACTCCAAGGACGCTTCTGACGTAACTTATGGAGGCCCCCTCTCAAAAGAGAAAGGAAAAACTCAAAGTTGCGCACTGCGTTTTCACTGGGCCGTTTCACACAGCCTGAAAAGCGCGAATCATAATAACAAATTTAGTGTTCGGGACAGCGAAGAGGGTATTTCACGTTCCACCCACTGCCAAATTTCTACCTACTAGAATAAAATGTCTCTGAGCGACCCCGGAAGTGTAATTCACGTGGCGGGGACTCGCGCTCGAAATAAACGAGGGAGGGAGGGAAAATAAAAAAGTTGAAATTGAAAAAAAAAAAAAATAATCCCGCGATAAATCATTCTAGCTTCGCACGGCTAAAACTTTAAAGCAGCGCGACAATTCACCTGTGCAAGTACGACTCCAAGGACGCTTCTGACGTAACTTATGGAGGCCCCCTCTCAAAAGAGAAAGGAAAAACTCAAAGTTGCGCACTGCGTTTTCACTGGGCCGTTTCACACAGCCTGAAAAGCGCGATTCATAATAACAAATTTAGTGTTCGGGACAGCGAAGAGGGTATTTCACGTTCCACCCACTGCCAAATTTCTACCTACTAGAATAAAATGTTTCTGAGCGACCCCGGAAGTGTAATTCACGTGGCGGGGACTCGCGCTCGAAATAAAGGAGGGAGGGAGGGAAAATGAAAAAGTTGAAATTGAAAAAAAAAAAAATAATCCCGCGATAAATCATTCTAGCTTCGCACGGCTAAAACTTTAAAGCAGCGCGACAATTCACCTGTGCAAGTACGACTCCAAGGACGCTTCTGACGTAACTTATGGAGGCCCCCTCTCAAAAGAGAAAGGAAAAACTCAAAGTTGCGCACTGCGTTTTCACTGGGCCGTTTCACACAGCCTGGAAAGCGCGATTCATAATAACAAATTTAGTGTTCGGGACAGCGAAGAGGGTATTTCACGTTCCACCCGCTGCCAAATTTATATCTACTAGAATAAAATGTTTCTGAGCGACCCCGGAAGTGTAATTCACGTGGCGGGGACTCGCGCTCGAAATAAACGAGGGAGGGAGGGAAAATAAAAAAGTTGAAATTGAAAAAAAAAAAAAATAATCCCGCGATAAATCATTTTAGCTTCGCACGGCTAAAACTTTAAAGAAGTGCGACAATTCACCTGTGCAAGTACGACTCCAAGGACGCTTCTGACGTAACTTATGGAGGCCCCCTCTCAAAAGAGAAAGGAAAAACTCAAAGTTGCGCACTGCGTTTTCACTGGGCCGTTTCACACAGCCTGAAAAGCGCGATTCATAATAACAAATTTAGTGTTCGGGACAGCGAAGAGGGTATTTCACGTTCCACCCACTGCCAAATTTCTACCTACTAGAATAAAATGTCTCTGAGCGACCCCGGAAGTGTAATTCACGTGGCGGGGACTCGCGCTCGAAATAAAGGAGGGAGGGAGGGAAAATGAAAAAGTTGAAATTGAAAAAAAAAAAAATAATCCCGCGATAAATCATTCTAGCTTCGCACGGCTAAAACTTTAAAGCAGCGCGACAATTCACCTGTGCAAGTACGACTCCAAGGACGCTTCTGACGTAACTTATGGAGGCCCCTCTCAAAACAGAAAGGAAAAACTCAAAGTTGCGCACTGCGTTTTCACTGGGCCGTTTCACACAGCCTGAAAAGCGCGAATCATAATAACAAATTTAGTGTTCGGGACAGCGAAGAGGGTATTTCACGTTCCACCCACTGCCAAATTTCTACCTACTAGAATAAAATGTTTCTGAGCGACCCCGGAAGTGTAATTCACGTGGCGGGGACTCGCGCTCGAAATAAAGGAGGGAGGGAGGGAAAATGAAAAAGTTGAAATTGAAAAAAAAAAAAATAATCCCGCGATAAATCATTTTAGCTTCGCACGGCTAAAACTTTAAAGAAGTGCGACAATTCACCTGTGCAAGTACGACTCCAAGGACGCTTCTGACGTAACTTATGGAGGCCCCCTCTCAAAAGAGAAAGGAAAAACTCAAAGTTGCGCACTGCGTTTTCACTGGGCCGTTTCACACAGCCTGAAAAGCGCGATTCATAATAACAAATTTAGTGTTCGGGACAGCGAAGAGGGTATTTCACGTTCCACCCACTGCCAAATTTCTACCTACTAGAATAAAATGTCTCTGAGCGACCCCGGAAGTGTAATTCACGTGGCGGGGACTCGCGCTCGAAATAAACGAGGGAGGGAGGGAAAATAAAAAAGTTGAAATTGAAAAAAAAAAAAAATAATCCCGCGATAAATCATTCTAGCTTCGCACGGCTAAAACTTTAAAGCAGCGCGACAATTCACCTGTGCAAGTACGATCCCAAGGACGCTTCTGACGTAACTTATGGAGGCCCCTCTCAAAACAGAAAGGAAAAACTCAAAGTTGCGCACTGCGTTTTCACTGGGCCGTTTCACACAGCCTGAAAAGCGCGAATCATAATAACAAATTTAGTGTTCGGGACAGCGAAGAGGGTATTTCACGTTCCACCCACTGCCAAATTTCTACCTACTAGAATAAAATGTCTCTGAGCGACCCCGGAAGTGTAATTCACGTGGCGGGGACTCGCGCTCGAAATAAAGGAGGGAGGGAGGGAAAATGAAAAAGTTGAAATTGAAAAAAAAAAAAATAATCCCGCGATAAATCATTTTAGCTTCGCACGGCTAAAACTTTAAAGCAGCGCGACAATTCACCTGTGCAAGTACGACTCCAAGGACGCTTCTGACGTAACTTATGGAGGCCCCCTCTCAAAAGAGAAAGGAAAAACTCAAAGTTGCGCACTGCGTTTTCACTGGGCCGTTTCACAAAGCCTGAAAAGCGCGATTCATAATAACAAATTTAGTGTTCGGGACAGCGAAGAGGGTATTTCACGTTCCACCCACTGCCAAATTTCTACCTACTAGAATAAAATGTTTCTGAGCGACCCCGGAAGTGTAATTCACGTGGCGGGGACTCGCGCTCGAAATAAAGGAGGGAGGGAGGGAAAATGAAAAAGTTGAAATTGAAAAAAAAAAAAATAATCCCGCGATAAATCATTCTAGCTTCGCACGGCTAAAACTTTAAAGCAGCGCGACAATTCACCTGTGCAAGTACGACTCCAAGGACGCTTCTGACGTAACTTATGGAGGCCCCCTCTCAAAAGAGAAAGGAAAAACTCAAAGTTGCACACTGCGTTTTCACTGGGCCGTTTCACTCAGCCTGAAAAGCGCGATTCATAATAACAAATTTAGTGTTCGGGACAGCGAAGAGGGTATTTCACGTTCCACCCGCTGCCAAATTTATATCTACTAGAATAAAATGTTTCTGAGCGACCCCGGAAGTGTAATTCACGTGGCGGGGACTCGCGCTCGAAATAAACGAGGGAGGGAGGGAAAATGAAAAAGTTGAAATTGAAAAAAAAAAAAAATAATCCCGCGATAAATCATTCTAGCTTCGAACGGCTAAAACTTTAAAGAAGTGCGACAATTCACCTGTGCAAGTACGACTCCAAGGACGCTTCTGACGTAACTTATGGAGGCCCCCTCTCAAAAGAGAAAGGAAAAACTCAAAGTTGCACACTGCGTTTTCACTGGGCCGTTTCACTCAGCCTGAAAAGCGCGATTCATAATAACAAATTTAGTGTTCGGGACAGCGAAGAGGGTATTTCACGTTCCACCCGCTGCCAAATTTATATCTACTAGAATAAAATGTTTCTGAGCGACCCCGGAAGTGTAATTCACGTGGCGGGGACTCGCGCTCGAAATAAACGAGGGAGGGAGGGAAAATGAAAAAGTTGAAATTGAAAAAAAAAAAAAATAATCCCGCGATAAATCATTCTAGCTTCGAACGGCTAAAACTTTAAAGAAGTGCGACAATTCACCTGTGCAAGTACGACTCCAAGGACGCTTCTGACGTAACTTATGGAGGCCCCCTCTCAAAAGAGAAAGGAAAAACTCAAAGTTGCACACTGCGTTTTCACTGGGCCGTTTCACTCAGCCTGAAAAGCGCGATTCATAATAACAAATTTAGTGTTCGGGACAGCGAAGAGGGTATTTCACGTTCCACCCGCTGCCAAATTTATATCTACTAGAATAAAATGTTTCTGAGCGACCCCGGAAGTGTAATTCACGTGGCGGGGACTCGCGCTCGAAATAAACGAGGGAGGGAGGGAAAATGAAAAAGTTGAAATTGAAAAAAAAAAAAATAATCCCGCGATAAATCATTCTAGCTTCGAACGGCTAAAACTTTAAAGAAGTGCGACAATTCACCTGTGCAAGTACGACTCCAAGGACGCTTCTGACGTAACTTATGGAGGCCCCCTCTCAAAAGAGAAAGGAAAAACTCAAAGTTGCACACTGCGTTTTCACTGGGCCGTTTCACTCAGCCTGAAAAGCGCGATTCATAATAACAAATTTAGTGTTCGGGACAGCGAAGAGGGTATTTCACGTTCCACCCGCTGCCAAATTTATATCTACTAGAATAAAATGTTTCTGAGCGACCCCGGAAGTGTAATTCACGTGGCGGGGACTCGCGCTCGAAATAAACGAGGGAGGGAGGGAAAATGAAAAAGTTGAAATTGAAAAAAAAAAAAATAATCCCGCGATAAATCATTCTAGCTTCGAACGGCTAAAACTTTAAAGAAGTGCGACAATTCACCTGTGCAAGTACGACTCCAAGGACGCTTCTGACGTAACTTATGGAGGCCCCCTCTCAAAACAGAAGGTAAAAACTCAAAGTTGCGCACTGCGTTTTCACTGGGCCGTTTCACTCAGCCTGAAAAGCGCGATTCATAATAACAAATTTAGTGTTCGGGACAGCGAAGAGGGTATTTCACGTTCCACCCGCTGCCAAATTTATATCTACTAGAATAAAATGTTTCTGAGCGACCCCGGAAGTGTAATTCACGTGGCGGGGACTCGCGCTCGAAATAAACGAGGGAGGGAGGGAAAATGAAAAAGTTGAAATTGAAAAAAAAAAAAATAATCCCGCGATAAATCATTCTAGCTTCGAACGGCTAAAACTTTAAAGAAGCGCGACAATTCACCTGTGCAAGTACGACTCCAAGGACGCTTCTGACGTAACTTATGGAGGCCCCCTCTCAAAACAGAAGGTAAAAACTCAAAGTTGCACACTGCGTTTTCACTGGGCCGTTTCACTCAGCCTGAAAAGCGCGATTCATAATAACAAATTTAGTGTTCGGGACAGCGAAGAGGGTATTTCACGTTCCACCCGCTGCCAAATTTATATCTACT